>NC_063051.1:13247944-13547944 GCF_018812025.1 Megalobrama amblycephala
ATAGGCTATTTTTTTTTCTGAGTGGTTACAGTGTCTAAAAGAGAAAGAGGCAGTCTGCTGTCATGTATTCAGTGTCTGGCGTACATTTGGGGGAGGGGGCTCACTGGAAAACAAGGATGTGAATTCATAACGCTGCGAACCAGGAAGACGGACACCATGCATCCAGCAAACTTCAGTTTCGGTGTGTGAACAGTATCTGCGCTTTCTCTTTGAATTAAAGTAATGGATTAAACTGTTAAAACCGAAAATATTAAACGCGGACTACACCCCCCTCCCTTTAAACAAAGGTCAAAGTTCACAGGAAGCTGGGGGGCTGCCATTTTTCCCCCTGCTAACATGTTAGATGCTAAAAAGGCGAGGAGTGGTGGTCGCTGCTGAGTGCTTCTGTTTATTGGGTGTTTGCCATCCGTTTGTGTTCGTCTACCTCTTCCGTCGTATGCGTTAGGCTCGGTTGTTGAATGAAGGCGGCATGGAGAGGACAGAACAGCCGTGGAATTCCTCCTACACGTACCAGGTGAGCAAACACAGCGCCGAGATGCTACACAACCTCAACAGCCAGAGAAAAGATGGAGGCAGGTTTTGTGATGTTATCTTGCGCGTCGGAGAGGAGAGCTTCCCCGCGCACAAAGCGGTGTTGGCCGCGTGCAGCGAGTATTTCGAGTCGGTGTTCAGCTGTCAGACGGAAGACGAGGGCCAAGGTAAGGAGCTGGAGATGCACACGATCAGCCCCAAAGTTTTCCGAGACATCCTGGACTTCGCGTACACCTCCAAGATCGTGGTGCGCCTGGAGTGCTTCCCGGAGCTGATGACCGCGGCGAAGTTTCTGCTCATGCGATCTGTCATCGAGATCTGTCAGGAGGTCATCAAACAATCCAACGTGCAGATCCTCGTGCCTCCGTCTCGAGGAGGCGAGCACAGCCTGTTCAGGGCCGCGGAGCAGCTGTCATACCCCCTGCCCGTGGACATGTCAAACGGGAGCGTGTCCAACGGCGCCGTGTTTACCGACAACAATGACAGCGACAGTGCCGATCCGACGCAGCCGAGAAACAGCTCGCAGCCGGCCGCTCCCGGCGCACAAGCGGCCGATCACTTAGCGGTTTCCCCGTTGGAGTTTCCCAGCAGCCACCTCAACAGCGACGGCTCCAAGCGAGGCAGAGGGAGACCTAAAAAAGAGCCCACAACAGTGCCGATCTCCTACAATAATAGCGCTGCTCAAAACGAAGACGAGGGCATTTTCTCGTGCGGGGTTTGTGGCAAGATTTTTCCCGACGACGTGCAGTTGAGAAACCACGAGACTCAGCACGGGACGTTCACCGGCGGTGTGAGCTCCGGAGCGGAGCTGGTTGCAGTGGACGGACCGACGATGATCACTCATTCCCAGGCGAGGTTTCAGGAAAACGGACTGCCGACGGACAACCGTAAACGCGAGAGGACGAGACGACACGTCGCGTGTGATCTATGCGGGAAGGTCTTCCGAGACGTCTACCATCTGAACCGGCACAAGCTGTCACATTCGGGCGAGAAACCGTATGCGTGCCCGGTGTGCGGGCTGCGCTTCAAACGCAAGGATAGGATGTCTTACCATGTGCGGTCTCACGACGGCTCGGTGGGTAAGCCCTATGTCTGTCAAAGCTGCGGGAAGGGTTTCTCCAGGTGAGTACAGTCATTTATTGGTACGTTTGTTTAAAAATACCATCATTTATATTTGTGTCTTCATAAATGGTTTGTGGTGTTTTTGTAGGCCAGACCATCTGAATGGGCATATTAAACAGGTGCACACCACAGAGAGACCTCACAAGTGTCAGGTGAGAAATACTGAACTTTATTGTTTTCTCATTTATTTTTATGTTCTAAAATGGTATGGCTTTCTTTCATCCATGGAACAGAAAAGGTGAATTTCTGGATTATATCCCAGCCACTCTTTTCCATGTAGCCTAAGGATTGACTGAGGACTGCGGATGTCAAGCTCCAAAACGACAAAAAGCACCATAAAATAAAAACAATGTGGTCCATATAACTTATGAAGCCAGATGATAGCTTAATATTTTTTTTGATAAACGGACCAAAATTTTAATTATAGTATTTTTTTTTTTTATGTGAATAATTTGCCCTAGCTTGCTTTGAGACCTGAACCTATCTTTCATTTCAGTGAATCAGTTGAACCAGTTTACAAATCTGGTCTGTTATTCATTCTGGTCTGTTATTCATTCACAAATATGATTGTTCAGGTTCTCAAGTTCATTTAACTTAAAGTCATATGCAAGCTACAGCAGGTTTACAAGGATGAAATGGTTGCATGTCACCTCTTTTGGTGTTTGTTTGGAGCATACACACGACGGCGAGGCCAATTGTAATCCGATTAAAGGGATAGTTCACCAAAAAATGAAAATTCTGTCATCATTAACTTGCACTCAGGTTGTTCCAAACCTATATAAATTCCTTTGTATCTACACAAAAGAAGATATTTGGAAGAATGTTTGTAACCAGGCAGATCTCACCCCCTATTTACCTTCATAGTATGTTTTTTCCTGCTATGGTAGTCAATATCTTCCTTTGTTTACAGCAGAAGAAATTTATACAGGTTGGAACAACTTGAGGGGGAGTAAGTGATGACAGAATTTTCCTTCTGGGTGAACTATTCCTTTAACATGTATAAGTTACATGCTGGACGAAGCCAAAGTACAGTTGAATTATTGAAGTCTGATAGTTCAACTGATAGCTCAGTCTGACTGAAATACTTTTTTTTTTTTTTTTGCATGTAAACACTGATGGGCACAGTGGGTAGCAACTTGCTGCAGAAAATGATAATCAGTAAATAATGACCTAAAATTGTCATGAAACGGAAATTGCGATCATCTTTTCTATCCTACTGTGATGTATCCCAGTGAAATGGCTTCTTGAACAAGGAAAAAATGTAGGGTGGGACTTGATTTTGTCCATTGGACATTTATTGGATTTGTCATTTACAAATTACTGTTTTCGTGTAAGTTATGGATTATTGGCCAGTCCTTTTCCCTTGGCACATCATCAGAGAAGAGATGTTGTTGCGAGGGGGAGGGGGAGTAAATCGATTCAAGATTACATGAAAGAGCACATGAAAAAATAAGATGTTCATAAAAATAAGAAATGTTCATGGTGACTTAAAATTTTTGTAATATAATCAAAAGACTTGTTTTGGAGCTTGACAGCCAAGGTCTCATTCGTGTTCATTTTATGGACAAGAGTGGCCAGGAAATTCTTTATCTTAAATTTCTGTGTTAAACGCAACAAAGAAAGTCACTTTTAGGATGACACGGGAGTAAGAAAATGATGGCAGAAGTATTTGAGTAAATTCCTCCTTTAAATCAATCTTATGGTCACGATAACACTCCCATAAAAACGATCTCTCGGAAAATGCTTATAAACCATATCTTGAAATGTCTCAGATTTGCAACGCATCCTTCGCAACACGAGATCGCCTGAGGTCGCACCTGGCATGCCATGAAGATAAGATACCATGTCAAGTGTGTGGGAAATTCCTCCGGGCTGCCTACATGACCGACCACTTGAAAAAACACAGTGAAGGACCTCATAACTTCTGTGGAATATGCAACAAAGGTACTGGTCAAATATGCATTGAAAATAAAAATTTTTATAAAGATGTTGCTTAAATAAAGTGAAACTTGTGTGTACAAATTACAAAATGTATTGCTACTGACACCATCCTTAGTAAGTTAGTTTAGACTCTCAAAAACTGATTGGCTTATTTATTAATGCAGAAAACTGGGGAAAATGCTCAAGTTTTACATAGTAGTATTGAAAAGGTTTGTGGCTTATAATTTATATTATTCTTCTAAAAATCTGATTAATCAGACTGAGTATTGTTCTGTTTTTTTGTTTTATTGTTTTTATTTGTTTTTCCTACTTGTTCTTCCGATGGTCTCAGGTTTTTCTACTGCCTCCTACTTAAAGGTGCACGTAAAAACGCACCACAGCTCGTCCATGCTCCCTTCCTCTGCAGCACATCAGTTCCCTGAACCACGCACCAACAGACCACAGATGCACAACGGCGCCCCCTACCACTCAGGACGCCAGTGCGCAGTGGAAGGCAAGCTAGCCTCTCCCCACAGCGTCAAATTGTTGCTCGCTCACTTGCTGTCTTTTTCACTGCTGCTTATCAGATGCTGCATCTGCTTGCATATAAACTCACCCGCAAACACAGATTGTAGCGCTGCGCATCTTTCATCTTTATTGCAAAATTACTTTGCAGCAAATCAGGGGTATGTTGTTCAAAATTGGGCCTTTCTGATTTATATTGCACCATCTTTCGGGACTTTTCTTTCAGTGGATAAGAAAGGATGTTTGTGGCTGAAAGCATGGGTAGTGCATCACTTTTGGGGAAAGTTAAGGAAGAGTTTCTCAACTGAGTTTTGTAAAATGGCAACCAAAATGCGCAAACGTAATGATACCTGATTGAGTATTGCATATGTAGGAAGTCCTTGTAGTTTTGCAAGCTTCAGGGTTATTCAGATTATGTAAGCTTCTTCTTAAAGAAAATATTTTATTTGCAGGCAAAACACAAAGGAAACTAAATTAGTTGTCCTTGTTTAAATAAACTGCATTTAGAGAAATAGTTGCAGCCCTATCAATCAGATTTGTCTACTAGTCACTTACATTGCTGCTGACCAATTTAGCATGGCCACATGTCCCATTCTGTGTGTCGCTTACTATCATCTCCATCAAGTGCTGGCATAATGCAAGCGTTATTTGAGCCTTCATTCATGCATGTCCACATATAAGTGCACATGTACACGCTGTGCATTGTTTCTGTGGATTCAATGGACCTTTTTCAAACATTTATTGCCATAAAATCCAGCAGCCTGTGATTGGGGAATATCCTTATTGGACATGATGGGGAACAATATGGTGTCAGTTTTTTTTAAGGACTAAACTGTCCTACAATATTTACGATTCCTTGGTAATTTATTGGTGATGACAAGAATTCTGAAAATTAAATTTTATTCTTGTTTCAACTGGGTTATTGATGTTAAAGGATTAGTCCACTTTTAAATACACTTTTCCTGATAAATTTACTCACCCCCATGTTATCCAAGATGTTCATGTCTTTCTTTCGTCAGTCGAAAAGAAATGAAGGTTTTTGAGGAAAACATTCCAGGATTTTTCTCCTTACAGTGGATTTCAATGGCTACCAACAGATTGAAGGTCAAAATTACAGTTTCAGTGCAGCTTCAAGGGCTTTAAACGATACCAGATGAGTAATAAGGGTCTTATCTAGTGAATCGATCGGTCATTTTCGAAAAAAATACAACCGTTTATGCTTTATAAACAAAATATCGCCTTGAACGTACTTTCCGCTTCCGCATTCTTCATAACGCTTACGCTGAATGTCCTACGCCTTCCCTATTCAAGTTACGGAAAAAAACGAAACTGGCGCCGCGTTCGTTCCGTAAGTAGAATAGGGAAGGCGTAGAACATTCAGCGTAAGCGTTATGAAGAATGCGGAAAGTACGTTCAAGGCGATATTTTGTTTATAAAGCATAAACGGTTGTATTTTTTTCGAAAATGACCGATCGATTCACTAGATAAGACCCTTATTACTCATCTGGTATCGTTTAAAGCCCTTGAAGCTGCACTGAAACTGTAATTTTGACCTTCAATCTGTTGGTAGCCATTGAAATCCACTGTAAGGAGAAAAATCCTGGAATGTTTTCCTCAAAAACCGTCATTTCTTTTCGACTGACGAAAGAAAGACATGAACATCTTGGATGACATGGGGGTGAGTAAATTTATCAGGAAAGGTGTATTTAAAAGTGGACTAATCCTTTAACTATGTAGATTCACTAGAATAGAGAGGGAGATTTATTTATTTTTATACATTTTTTTTGATCTTGTAATACAAGCTTTAAGGTTTTGGCAGTTGATATACGAAAACTAATGCAGAAATACATCAGAAAGGCATCATTAACTTTACATCAGTGCAGAATTGTCATTACAGTATCACTCCAACAGTATCATTGAGCTGCTGGCTTGGCATGTAATGAAAGAAAAAGATTCATTCATATTTATTTTTGTCATTTTAGCTTTGAACAAAACAATTTTCACAATTTCTGAACTGATGTGAAGCTAGTGGTCATCTGACTGTATTGACTACGAATTGTCCCCCTTGGCCTCTCTGTCTTTTCCTCTATCCCTTACCTCTTGGGGCGGTTACTGGCGGTGTAGACCTTTGCACCAGTCGCCGACTCCTGGTTACCTTTCCTGAGACAGAGGGGTCTTTTCGGGGGCTAACTGGGCCAGTTCTACCCCAGCCTGTGCCTCCGGCCCTGGGCCTGCAGCCTGAGCTGCTCCTGGGCAAGCCAGGTCCAACTCCCTATTTCTGGGAGTGCCGCTCTTCTGGAGCACCAGGGTTTCCACTTCATGGGCCTCTTACAGGTCAGTACGTGCTGTTAGGAGGGTGGCAATGTGGTGAGCTAAAGAACTGTGGATGACTGGATGTTAAAACTGATAAGCTTGGTGCAAATATCTGCAAAGTATGGTTGACTTTATTAGTAACATATTGGTCTGATTTCATTTCTTACCTAATAATTGGCTTTGTCTGTATTTTGCTCATGCTTTTTGTCTGGTGGTCCTCAGTGCTGCTTGATTTTCATTTGTTTGCCTTAACAGCACCCACTTCTGACCTCTTGTCTATAATTTGTACTTTAGAAGAACTGGACTGCATTTAATCTTAGTAGGGTGCATAAAATGTACTGTATCTGACTGGAATTTGAAATGCAAGTCAAAAATGGTACAGTGGAGTTAGAGAGAACTCTAGAGCCTTGGTACTCAACTTGTTGCTTATAAGACTTTAATGACCTAGTTAGCTAGTTCAGGCTAAATTTCATTAACACGCATGTGGAAAAAGTTAAGCTCCGATCATTCGGAGCGGAGTAGAGTTGGGACTCAATTTTTCATGGTTGTTGATTGGAATGGGGAAAGTGAGTATGTCTAATTTGTGGTAATGAAATCTCAGAGTTTTTAAAGGGATAGTTCACCCAAAAAGAACATTCTGTCATCATATACTCACCCTCACATTGTTCCAAACTGTATGACTTTCTATCTTTTGTAGAACGTAAAATATATTTTGAGAAATTTCTCAGTGTTTTTCTTGTCCATGCAGCGAAAGTCAGTGGGCTCCAATGTTGTTTGGTTCCCGGTTTTGCTAAATATCATCTTTTGTGTTCCAAAGAAGAAAGAAACTCATACAGGTTTGGAATGACATATGGTGAGCAATTGATGACAGAATTTTAATTTTGGGGTGAATTATCCCTTTAAGATCAATTTAAATTGACACTATAAAATTCAGTATGCATTCAGATGGCATTATTGAAAACAAAAGGAATTTGTCTTTTTTGCTCCTGAACTAAGGTTTAGTGCCACTGCTCTAGAGCCTAGAGGTACTAGGTGGACTGAAATATTAAGATATTATTGAATCTGTAAATTATTGTACAAAATAGGATGCAATTTCCCTTATTACAGAAAGTATAACGGCACAAAAGCTGCAACATAATGATCAGTAATAGATAGCCAATCTGTTTTTGAACACATGTAGTTGTGGTCATGAAGGTTCAGGTATAAAGGAAATATTTTTATTTTTAGACATGTTGCTTAATGTGAGGCTCCTTCTCTCTTCCTATATTTCTCTCTGTCCCCCTCCTTCCCTGATATCCCCTTCCCCACTCTGTGTTTACCTCAGACGGGCAGGAGAATGCTGGGAAATGCCCCCATCAGGATTCTGATGGATCGGATGCAGTTTTTGGTGACCTCTCCAATGGAACGGACCTCAAGGCTGAACACAAAGTTGAGGGAGAAGAAATGGAGGTGACATCTTTCATCTTCAACGGCCAACCTGAAGACGCAGTAACCTCGCCAGGGGGATCCAAAGACATTCAAAAAACAGACCACGAAAAGAAGTTTGCCTGCGGCGAATGCGGCCAGACCTTCCGCACAAAGTCTTACCTCAACAAGCACCATCACCGGGTTCATAAGAAACGCGCTGCAGCCAGCTCCGGTCTCGGTGATCTCGGCTCACCCTTTTCCCCCCAACAGAATATGTCACTTCTCGAATCCTTTGGCTTTCAGATCGTCCAATCAGCCTTTGCCTCTTCACTAGTGGACTCTGAGATGGGCAGCAGTGGAATGGGTTTAGGGGAGAAATGACCCCTTTGAAATGCAAACATTTCTTATAACCTTATTGGACAACCAAACTTTTGATAACTGCGAGTTTAGTCTGTTGTTTCATTCTCCTTGACGCCATATGTAGACTACTTTTGTTTTGCCTTTTTTTGTTTGTTTTGCGTTTCTTACTGTTATGTTTGTTATTGTTTTGACTTTGCCATCATGGATGCCATTTTGATTCCATCTTGGTGTGAAGCAGCTAATCTGTTTATTCCACTTTTGACAAATCCTCAATTTCATAGGTCTATCCTGAAAAAAAAAAAAATTCTTACTTTTAACATGTATGTTTATCACGTGTGTCTTTCTGCGCTCCAGATGGGTGGATTGAGGATTATTTTTGCTTTAAAAGACAAACCGATGCCCTAAACATTTTCAGAATGTACCTCTAGGTTATTTGTGTCCAGACTAAAGTTTTTACAATCAGAAAACATTGAGATGGAGTCATTTGTGCAACTGTTGTGCAAACCTACAGCAACTAGTTATAAAACTTAAATGTTTTAGTCTTTTCCTCAATGAATTACTTTGGCAAATATTTAAATGGATTTCTTTTTTTTTTTTTTTTGTGGTTTGTTTCTTTATCATTGATTGTGCGGAGACTGATTGTTTGGGGTCACAAAAAGTATGTCAGTTTTTATTGTCCAACAGGGACCAATTTCAGGTTTCACTGTAAGATATAGCAAGAAGCAAAGAATATATTTTATTAACTTATTGATACCGGTGTCCAAGTCTCCTTTACAAAAAGGTATATATTGAGTTTTGTTGTAACGTGCTATTTTCTTCTTGAATCATGCAGCCGACAGGAGGACAGCATGAGAGTGATGACGAATGTGTGAGTACATGTGTGAATGCTGCAGTCTCTCCAATGTCCTTTATCTCTAGAATGTAATATAAACAGAGGGCTTTCTAATCTTTTTTTAATATATCAAGAGTTTTTCTTAGTTGTTCAGTACATTCCTTCTTAACTTAAAGTCATATACACGATGTGTAACATTCATATATATATATATATATACAACAAATATGTATATATGTATGGCCAATTATGTTAGTTTATGAGAACATAAACTTGTATATAAGAATTTTCCTTGGCCTTGTTGAATGAATGGATTTTTTTCTTTTCCATTTTGGAAGAGTATGTTTTAAGAGAATTGTTTTACGTTGATACTGACAAATCCATACCTTTGTTGTGTCTTTATTATTATGCAAGTAATTGGGTGTGTGTTTGCCTGTTCCTCTTACTCTAAATGCAGTGTTAATGCTGGTTACCTTTCCTATTATTTTACCCTGCAGGTTATTAGTATAATGTACCGTGAACTTATTTGGAGTATTTGGAATGGCAGTTTGTATAATGTTGCAGAGGTGTTGCAAGCGGTCACTCATGATTTATGCTATCAATGACATAATGTACACAATTTTTTTTTTTTTTTTTTTTTTTTTTTCATTGTCATGTGTAGTTGTTCAATCTGAAGCAGACTGATCTGAGCATCGGAAAACCTGCAGGTCCTTGCAGATCATTGCTAATATTAGATCATAAAGTCTGTTAATTGATTTGGAATTTTAAGTTTCTAATAGTAACAATCATTGTCTGCCCAATTAGTGTGATCTGAATATTTGCAGCCCTTATTTATTTACAAATTTGAAGTTGTAGGAAATTGTTCAGTTATTTTTTATTGTTGTTATTTGTTCGTCTTGTATGGTGTTCTGGCTTATTACATCACTGGAAACATTTTTTGTTTGTTTTCTTGCTTGTGTATTTGTATATTTGTATGTTGCAAAGTGCCTTCCCAGTACTGATTGTGAACAGCGATGGGTAGGAAAAATCTGTCATTTAAAGGACCTATCTTATAAAAACCATATACAAACAGAGTTGCATTGACACTTTTGTATAAAGACATGCACATAGAAAAGTGTACATTTGTACATGTTTGGTATTCTACCCTTTTGTTTTCTGACAAATTGTTGTTTCTCTGCAATTTATGTCACAACGTTGATCAATTTTTGGACATTTGGATATAAGCATACTTTTCTATTGATGTTTGTTTTTGTACACTGTTTTTGTGTCTCTGTCTATTTGGTACAGAGATGGGTATAAAATAAAATTGTATTTGAGAATTTTCTTTCTTGTGATGAGCAATTCAGAGCACATAATTGTGTTATTCCAGGTTATTTTGTGGAAAAAGCAGCATGGCTTTGGCAACCTGCGGTGAAAACAATTGTATAGTTTTTCATTATTATATACTTTAATGTTTATGACTGGTGAAATTGATCCAATCATAACATATATATGTATAACTAGGTTATTAAATGAGAATGATTTGGTAAAAAGGTCAAAAAATTAATGGAAAAGCAAAATGATACTACATTTTGCTAAAATTGTGCATACCTTCACAGCAAGCATGAATATTTGCAAAAATTATTGCTGCCGTGATGAGGATTCCAAAGTCAGTTTCCTATTGCTTGTCTGATTGAAACTAACCATACCATATTCTCATTTGATTCAAGTGCAATATTGTATAATGCTGAGCAGCACTCCTTATTTTGAATTGGTTAACTGCTAGCAGTTTATAGAAAATGTGTGCATGAGCATATACTCAGGAAATGCATAAAATCACACACAGTGAGATTTGAAAAGGTGGAAATTGAACTCGTAAGAACAGCAGGGTTGAAGTTCAGAATAAAATAATCAATTTAAATGAATAATTAAACTTAAATAAATTAGAACTTTGTGTGTGAACCAATCAGTTTGCTTAACTGAATGGGATATGATCCAAAAACCAGTGTGGCAAAAGAACGTGAAATTATAAATGAATCTCTCACTCTCAGCACTGCACTCCGAAGTCCAAACCACTTGGAGGAGGTAGACCAGAGGACAAGCGTAAATATTAGCAATGAGAATGAGTACTTACAATTGTTAACCCAAAACCAATCCAACACAAAAGTACTTGGGTTAGACCCAGAGTAAATTTGACATTTTATCTCTTTATTTCCGTTTGTATGAACTTCTAAACTAATTATTTAGCTCATTGACGCCATCTATTGATCATCATGATTGTGTCATTATAACCATTATAATTTTGACACCAGTAGAAAAATGGTCAGTAAGGGAACTTCAGACGGCAAACCATGGCTCAGGTTAAATTGATAACTAAACATTTAAAATACATAATAAGCAACACATAAGCATCAATATATTTAGCAGAATGTGCAGGTTTCTTTGTATGTTTTTTTGACTGTTGCAATTTACCTTAACATGTTAAATAAAACAGGACATCCTATTAAATACAGTGCTGAATATCTTTTTTTTTCTCTCTCAGATAATGGAGAGGAAAAATAAGAAAATGTCAGCCAAATAGAGGATAGAGGGTATAATCAGTGGTGTGAAAGGTGTTGGGAGTGGATGTCATGCCTCTGGCAGAAAACCATTTTTGTCAAAAACACCTGAGAAAGAATTGGTTAATTTATGTTAAATAACAAAAATGTTAAAGCTTCTTTTGTAGAGAGGCTTCCTTTGACAAAGGCAGATATGCTAAATAAATAAGTAAAATAGCTTATGAATATTCAAAAATTAAGGAATTATGGTGTTTTCTAAAACCAAAAACAAAGTTGGTTCAGACCTGAGCATAAGAAAACTTGAAGCCCAAATACACTTAAACACATAGTTGGATACAAACACTGTTGAACACTGCGTTTCAATTCTTTAAATGTTTGTTCTTCTGTTGAATGTTTACTTCCCTAAATTAGTTGAAGTGTTTTGATAATTTCATTGTTAAAAGTGTTTAGGCTATGAATTCACACTCAGTAGCACAGTCCACTAGTACACATCTTTTATATTTTTAAAAATGTCTATTATAAATAAGTGTATAATGTCCTACGTAAGAAAATGTATTACTTATGCACAAACTGGTTGAAAATGTGTTGCAGTGTCCCAATTTATCCGAAAAACAAAAAACAAAAACAAAGAATAAAAATGGGTACTCATCATTTTTGAATCTCTGTATATTAAAAAAAAAGTTGGAGATGGAGGAAACCATTTCTTTAAAACATTAATAGGTACTAGGTAGAATATATATTTGTATTTAATACACAGTATAACACTGTTCCCACTTTTGCTTTTTTGGCCCTCTACTTAATAGCTAATCCATTTCTCAGTATCCAAAAATCTTTAAAGAGTCTGGCCTCAAAAGGTCTGTTGTATAAATATTATATGACAAAATTTACAACATCAATATTCCTGAGGATAACACATCAGTGTCTGAAGCTTTTTTTACAGCCCAGTCTAGCAGAGTACAGAACTATATTATATAAGGTCAGGTAACAGCTGTATGCGCCTTCTGTCATGGACTGCATTTCCCATCATCCCCTCTGGCACCTAAACACCCACCTGAAACTCATCTAGCCCTCATCACCAGCACTATATAGAGCACACACACTCCCTTGGTCATGTTTCTGACCTCGTCTGATGTTATGGACTTAGCTGCTTAATATTCCTGACTACCTTGCTAGCTGTAGAGTACCCCAGGGATGACGTGTTTTTGTAGGCCAACCCGGAAGTTAGCGGCGCACGGGTTTCCTCGATTGAAAGCAAATGCTGCGTCCCAATTCGCATACTATCCATTCTAAATAGTATTCGAAAAAAGAATTAGTATGTCCCAAATCGTAGTATGTTGAAATGAGTATTCCAAAGATACCCGGATGGTCTACTTTTTCCGGTTAGAATTCGAAGTGCAGATCCGTGCACACTTCTAACCGCTAATATTGCCCATAACACATTGCGCTGTGGACGAGGATTCGATTAGAACTACAAATATGAGTACAAAGTGGTAAAAAACTACAAACATGACGGATGTGCGAGACCGACGGTTAAGCAGAGCGGTTAAGATAAAGGGGCTTGAGTGATTAATAATCAGTATCTAACCTGACGAAAAGATATTTATTAAATGTTATCCTACATTATATTTCATCTGCAACAGCATTGTGAACTTTTATAAAAATGCGTTTGGTCATTAACTTCTAAATGCATCATTATGCAAAGATGAGGAGAGTTATTCCATGAACAACCCATGACTGGCAGAACAACATTTCTCTCCGAAACGGTAGGAAATTAAATTAAATTGAATGTGGAGGATTTTAACTGTGACAAGATGATTGACAGGGTAGTTTAAACAGTTACAGGTTGCGTAACTAAGCGACAGAACGTCCGTTAAAGACGGGGGTAGTATGTCCCAAAGCTTGCGTACTCTTCTGCTACACACTCAAAAGTATGCACGTTTTCTTTACAAAAACAGTACATACTTTTAGGACGTAGTATAAGTAGGCGAATTGGGACGCAGCGAAAGTCCCTTTAAGACAAGTCATTTCACTCGGCGGCCATCTTTGAAACGCCTCTCGGGCATCCTGGGCATCATGCAATCTCTTTGAATGGGGAAACATCAAATTCTCCAAAACTGTTCGCCAACCTTAAGATTAAATTTCATATTTGAAATCACCAATGAAATCTAACAACAACCGGCTCATAAATTTAGTTTCTAAACGCTCGAATCATGACAAAAAGCTGTATTTTTCAGGCTGGATCAAGCTAATGCGCATGCGCAGACCTAAATGCGCGTCTCTTCGGAGGCGCGCGTCTGACTGTTTCTATAGAAACCAATGATTCTAACGGCCGCTGGAGTGACGCGATGACTTTACCAGTCAGCGATTGGCTCTTATTTAGAAGGTGGGACTTATTCCGCCATATTGCGCGTTACACTTTCTCCCATTCTCCCATTCAAAACAATACGAGTGACGCGTCTTGTGTAATTCTATCCACCTGTTTCCGCGGGGCGCTACTGTAAAAAAGAACGTGGGTACAACTTCCGGTGAGGCAGCGGAAGTAGCATACCAATGGTATTTTGTGTGTTAATTAGCGAAGAGGCTAAGTGTTTTTCGGATCATTGTTTACTTTGTAAAGTTGCAAATCTTTATGAGAGATATCGTTATGGCGCTCAGGGACAACATTTCAGTTTAGTACATTTATTAGTTAATAATATCACAATACAATAAACAGTTTTTGTGCCCTTAATGGCCCTTTACTTTACTGACCTTCCACATAAGTGCTGCTGCATGACTACAAGAGCATCCTGGCCCTGCAATACACGAACAACCTGCTGTCTGTTCTTCATCTGTCACTGATGCGCCAAAGCCATATGATGTTATATTTTACTCCTAACCTGTCGTGCGTGCCAGAGCCAGTCGCGTTTTCACTGTCATATAGGCTATGCGATGGTTATGTTAACCATTGCGATAATAAATACACTCGTTTATGGAAAATACTAGAGACTGCTTGAGGAAACGTAGACAATTCTTATATGATTTATAATCGTGTATTTATTTGGTTTAATGTTTTCTGTCTCTTCCCTGTGCCTTTGTTGATTCCTCACAAATGCATATCTTTCACAGATTCACACACTCCGGTTAACTCGTATAACTCATAACTCCCGTTGTCTTCTCATTAGCTCCCTCTGTTGCTCTGGCTGAAAGGATCAGGATAGATAGACGGAGAGATCGCGCAAACGTCCTCGGATTGCAATCATCGCATAATTTAGAGGAAAATTAATAGAAATGCACAGAAAAGTGACGTAAACATAGGGTATGTTATCAATATATTTCTAAATGTGTAAGCCTTTGGATTTAAAAGCCTTAGTGGAGTTGTTTTTTTGCGTTCTTGTGATCGTAAATAAATGAAGCAGGTGCAACTGAATAGGTATGCGTTTTCTTTTTATGTCAATATAAATATCAGTTAGATTTAGCATGATTGATCTGCACTCCTGACATAAATTATTGTTACTGTAACATTTTTTATTGTAAAACATTGTTCAAATATTGATGCTGGAATCTTAAATCTTTAAGTAAAAGTCAAACATTCGCAAGTATGGATCGCTAAATCTTGAATGACTGTCAACTGTTGATTGAATGAGTGTCACGTCCAGCTTGTTTACTTCGAACCGGAAGACACTCCCACTTTTGACGCAAGGCCTCATGGGGCGTAGGAAACTTGTGGATAGTCTTTGTTGAAAGCCTATGTATTTTTCCCATAGACTTTTGGAAAATCGCAGAAAATAAGCTCTGTGTTTAACAAAAGGTTATGATACTTACACGTTTTGTCTATCAAGATAATCTTTACAAGTTAACACAACATTTATAGATTTTGAAGCCTAAATAAAGTCGTCAGATATAAAAGGCTAACAGTAGGCTATAAACGGACTACAGCACACCATGATCGCGGATCAACGTCGTCACCACCAAGCTTCCTCAAACTTTATTTAGAAAACAACTTTATTTATAAACATGCTCGCTGATTATGATCTGTGCTGTTATGAATACTTATCCACTTTTTCATGAGAAATGCTGTCCAAATGTCCCGTTTTTAATGACGTCTAAAGTCCCCGCCAAAGGAAGTAGTCCCTTTTAGCAATTTGCTAGCAACCGCCGATTTTAAGACAGAGTAAAAGTTTTTAAAAAAATCACAAGTGAGTTATAACTGGTGTGTTTTATGTCATAGATCAAAACGTGAAAGTATTTAGAGGCTTTGTTAACCACAGACCTCATTTCAGGCGATTTTGCATAAACCCATTCAAAAAACCCATAGACTTTATGGCGTTGGAACCGGAAGTCCTAAAATGCTAACTCGCTTCCGGGTTTTGCCTACAAAAATGCGTCATCCCTGAGGCACTCTATTGCTGTTATGTCATCTTCCAGTAATTCCTTGTCTCAGCGTAGTTTCTTTGTGTGTGTGTTTGCTCCAACGATACTGTAAGACAAAGACTCAAAGTTAACAATACAAGCCTATCTCATCTGCTAACAATGTCAAGTATCATCTCTTACCTATTTATGCACTGTGTTCCTGCCATATAAACCTACCTGTTACTTCAGTTCTGGTCACTGAGTCCAAGCCTGAGCATGACACCTTCAAAGTAGGTATGCAGGACTTTAAGTATATTTGCTCATTTGTGCAGATAATCTTGCAGAAATAAGTAACAATAGATTTAGCAGAATAGTCTTGTTAATCTGTTCTAAACAGCAGGAATCATGTGTTTACTATGAACTAAAGCTCTCTGTTGCCATAGAAAAACATCAGGGGTTCGCTGTTAGGGTGTTGCTGAGTCATGCTGACCTTAAGGAGAAACATTCTGCAGAATTGTTATAACTGCAAACCCACAATGATGCTGCCAAAGTCAACTTGGCTAACTGTTATCTTAATTCATCTCCTGTATCAAATGTGCTAAAAAACAAAAGATTTAGTTTTTCTTCCCTGATGGGAGCATAGACAGTAAAAGAAATGGACACAGCGACCCCATTGGAACTCAATTGAGACAAGTGAAGCCCATTTTTAGCGATTTTTAGCACTTCCGTTTCTGACGCGCAGACTCAAACTAAGCTTGATGACGTCAGCAACCTGTCTGACAGATGTAAATCTTCTAGTAGCTGTGCGTCCAAACTGCCATCGTTAATCTTGCAGAGACGGCGAGCTTGAGCGGGGAGTTCTTTGGCGTGAGTGAGCAGGAGTAAGTATTCTGATTAATTATTTTGTATAGTATTTTAAAATGTAACGCCAGTACGCCATATTAAGTTAATGCATACTATTGCCTGCGAGCTTCTCCTCCTGTCTGTACGGTAATTTCTCTACTGTGCGACAGAGAGTCGAGTGGTTATGACGCAATCGTTAGCCTATTTTTACAAAAACTGTATCTACGGGGCCATAATGTAACATAGAAGGTAATGGAGCCCTTTATACATTGTCGTGTATCTTTAGAAATAAATAATGGACAAATGGAGTCTTTAAACGCCTCAGACGTAAAGTTATTCACTGTCAAAGTGACGCCAAAATGAAAGGGAGTCAATGGGGATGCTAACGCAAGTGAAGTTCTGCTACAAGATGGCGGCACCCGGCCGACTTCAACTTCCGGTCGACTTCCTTGGGCACTGGATGGGAGTCATGATAAAGGTAGCTAGGGAACATCTTGAAGTCCTTGAATAATGTGAGACAGTAATGCATGATTAATGGATGAATCAAAGAAATAAAGCAAGTCAGTCTAGTGATGCAGAAAATATTTAATCAGCAAGTAATACATATAAAAATGAACATGACAAGATGTAAACTCACCGTGGGATGAAGAACAATTAAGGCATAATCTTAAAGATATTCTTCTAAAAATATTAATTTAGCTGATGTTTAACACACTATAAGGCAGTGGAGTGAAAGACTTCCCCTAGTTGGTACTGGGCTTGTACTACTTCTGGATCCATTTTGACGTGTCCACGGTAGTTGAGTCTGTAAAATTCTTTAGTGATCATCGCTATGGTCTTTCCCTTGGTTTCAGGTAGAACCATCTGAATAAATGAAGCAGTCAGGAGGCATACAGCCCCAAATGGCACAAAGCAATACTGTCCTAAACCGCTCTGCAAAAACACACACAGAAGGCATTCATAAAAAGAAGAAATCCTATTCTTAACTGGTATTTTGTCTAATTTTCCAGTTAAAATAGTATATCTAATAATATCTAAAAATCCTTGAAACATTATACATTTACTTAGCAAAACTACATTAAAGGGACAGTTCACCCCAAAATGAAATCATTTACTCACCCTCATGCCATTCCAGATGTATATGACTTTCTTCAAATAAAATGTTCATATTTGGGTGAACTATCCCTTTAAAGAGCCATTTTTGCTGTAAACAAGCAGAATTCTTCAGTAAAGGAGTCTGTTATTCTCTCACCACAAGGAAAGGGAAGATCATCCCGATAATGAAGAGGTTCAGCCACATTAGAGATCCAGCGGTCATGTAGGCAGCAGGACGCGCTGTCTGGTTAAAAATCTCTGTTGGAAGGATTCCAGTCACCCCAGCTACCATATGAAGAAAATGAGAACAGTGTATGAAATAATCATAACTTTATTATATAAACATTGTGCTGTATGTCAGGATGTTGTGATTCACCTGGTCCCATTCCAAAGCTCAGAATGTAGGTGAAGATGCAGGTCATGCTCAGGTAAGGCATCCAGGTAACCATACTCTATTAAGTGGAAGGTCAAATCAAAACATAGTGTTATTTGATCTATACTTAAACTACCATTTAAAAGTCTGGAGTAACGGATGCTTTGCCATAACAAGATTAAATGCGATTTTGAAATATATTAAAACAGTTATTTTAAATTTTAATAATATTTCACAAAATTAATGGTTATTTTTAAACAAAGATACAAAATAGTCTTGGTGAGCATAAGATACTTCTTTTAAAAACATAAAAAAAATCGAACTGACCAAAAACTTGAATGATACTGTAACCAATATGAAAAGTAGCCAATCATAGTTTACCGTTGATGACGTCCATTCAGTCTAGATTACTGAAGTTGGACATTATGTGTCCACTTTAAGGTTAGACATTACATGGACTCATTACATTACATTACAGGACTCTCAAAGGTCAACTTCAGGAGTATACATTATCAGTGCAGTTTATAATTTCTGAGCATGCATACGTGTACATAACCTTCCATGTGACTATGTGTGTGTTGGTAAAGGGAAAAGAGGTCATGCAGCATTTATAATAATACACACCTCAAGTGAAAGAGCCACAGTGAAGACTACAGCCCATCCTGCCATGAGAACATAGCCGCCCATTAACATCAGCTTCCTACCCAGCCTCTCTATCAATAAGTTCTAAACACACACACAAAGATTTAAAATTAATGTGTAGCCATGTCATTCTAACAGAAATTATTCTGTATAGAGTTACACTATTAAAAGTGGTAACCTTGGTCCTCCAAAGAAAGTATGTCAAAAGGGACTAAAACACTTAACAAAACTGATCAGCCTAACATTTTGGATGAATTAATTCACTCACACTATGCAAGTGGGTCAAAGGATTGCCTGTTTTGTTCTGGGACAGTTACATAATTGATAACAGATTAAATGAAGACTTACACACAGAATGCAAGCTGTGAATTCACACATCCCGGTGCCAATGGTCACATATTGGATTTGTCCTGCAGATATTCCCGCTTCTTGAAACACATATGACGCATAGAAGTAAATCTGAGGAATGAAAGAAAAAGGCCCTTAATCTTTTGAATTTCTGAGTGTGCAAAACACACACAACCCAAACACACCAGTACTAACACGTAAAATCCTTCTGAAGCATTTCTAGTCATGTAAGAAGTGTTGGGTACAGGAGAGATTTAACAAAAGCTCTATGAAAGGGAGGTCAATCAGTCATTTGCTTATTCAGTTCCTTAGATAATTTACAGAAAAAGATTCAAATGTGTTTTTCCAAAGGTATTCAAAAGGTAACAATTAACCACAAATGTTGATTAACTGAAGGGATTTCTCTGGTTAAAGGTTTTATTGAAATGTCTTACATTTCTTTTATCACAATATCAAATGTGAACATTTAATATTAATACTCATTATATATATACAAATTATATACACTACCATTTATTCAAAAGTTTGGGGTAGGTAGGATTCTTCTTGAAAAGTTTCTTATGCTCACCAAGGCTACATATATATATATATATATATATATATATATATATATATATATATATATATATATATATATATAATAAATATGTAAATATATATATATATATATATATATATATATATATATATATATATATATATATATATATATATATATATATATATATATATATATATATAATGTGTATATATATATATATATATATATATATATATACATATATATATATCATTACTCCAGTCTTCAGTGTCACATGATCCTTCAGAAATCATTCTAGCATGATGACTTGATGCTCAGGAAACATTTCTTATCAATGCTGAAAACCATTGAAAGCCATGATACATTTTTTCAGGATTCTTTGATAAATAGAAAGTTCAAATGCAAAGCAAAAGAAATTTTTTTTGTAACAATGTAATATTCTTTACTGTCGGTTTTGATCTATTTAATGCATACTAGCTGAATAAATCATTTCTTTTAAAAAAAATATTACTGACCCCAAACTTTTGAACAGTGTAAAAACAGTGAGACTGATATTTTATTCAAAATATTAAGACAAATATGATGAGGACACGGGCTATTCTAACTGCTAACTGCTTTGTGTGAGTCTGTTTGCATACATTTTTACCCCCTACAAGCATGAAGACTGCAACAAACATTCATTCTCAAGAACTGCTAGGTGTGTTTATTTGGTTAAAGTACAGTTTATGAAGCACTACACCGGCAATCCAGTTACACTTGAACTTCCGACTAAGAGGCAAAGATGTAACAGCACAGGATTGGACAGAGGCAGGGTCTCACCGAGTCATTACCGCACAGTTGCATTGCACTGCTCAAGACTGCCACAGAGATGAGCTGCCAGCGAACGCTGCGGTCAGTGAAGAGCTCCCACGGCTGTTTGGCACGTTCTCCCTTGGTTTCATTCTGTTCCTGCAGAATCTCATCCAGCTCTTCTCTCTGCACCTCACAGCCTCGCAGACGCCGCAGTGCTGAGAAACAAACATGATTAATGTATATAATCAAGTGTAAGAATTACATTCGGCTTTCAAATATATCAGAATGACATATTTAAAGAGATAGTTCACCCAAAAATTAACATTTTGTCAGCATTTACTTGCCTTCTGTATTGGGGGTAACGCAAGTAACGTAATCAGATTACACATAACTTTTAAATTTACAGATTAATTTTTTTAAAGTAACAGAGGTTAGTTTGTTTCCTATTTATTGACTGATACCTCTCCTCTCCACAACACAAATATACTTTATGTATTTAATCTCACTTTATTTACCAGTGTCTTTGCTGCTGACCTTCAATGATCCGATTCAACCATACTAAGCAAAAACATCACATTTGTGTTTCTTTTTTTTATTTTTTTATTGCTGAAGTAAGAGTATTGAACTTTCTTCTCTTGCATTCTATTTTTCTGTGGTCCAGAATGGCAGCACAGCTGCAAGGTTTGTTTGACGATTTATGCATGTATGTATGCTCTTTACGATACATGCATGAATTTGCATTCCCTTCAGCCTGAGTCTTATTCATTTCACTATTTGTGTGAAAGGGTCTTTATATTTGCCAACTTTTTTTTTTTGTTAATATAAAAACAAACAAGCAAGCCCAGTCCAGGTTAGAAAAAGTAACACAAAAGTAACGTAACGCATTACTTTCCATAAAAAGTAACTAAGTAATGCAATTAGTTACTTTTTAGAATACAATATTATAACGCATTACTTTTAAAAGTAACTTTCCCCAACACTTCTCGCCCTCATGTCAAACCAAACCATAATGACCTTTTTAACATATTCTAACATATTTTACTGTTTTTTTTCTATATACACTGGAGGCCCTTTAAAAGTGGATGTTTTCAGGAGTAAAGAGCATGTAATGTTTATTGTGTAGGGTTCAGTGAGTCTATCATACTCTGTATTTCAAAACATACTGTAATATACAACTGAACCAATGCTTAAGACTCATACCCATTAGGCAGGCCTCTTTGTCTCCACAGTCAATGAGGAGGTAGCGGGGACTTTCTGGAAACCAGGGCAAGGTGAGGAGTTGGATGAAGCCTGGGATAGCATTACTGGCCAATAAGTACTGCCAACACGGCTCACCACCTAACACCTCACTGAATAAAGAAGTATTTTAAAATCAGCCATTTCAGTCATGATAATCAATTTAATTTAGGCATAAAAGATAACAAAATAACAATTTTACATGCACCTCATTGGTAAATGGTAATCACTCTCACAAACTGCTTCGTACTGCATCAAATATGTAACACACCTCAGACTGACCACCTGTCCCAACACCAGTCCAAATGAAGTGAAGACAGCTGAGGACAGAGACACAGCTCCTCGTAAGTGCTTCGGTGCACTTTCACCAAAATACATGGGCTGTACATTCATACTGATGCCTGAATATAAATAGAAAAGATGGTTTATAATGATACCAGGAAGAAACTAGCTATCTCAAAATATAAAGGGCCCATTACTGATAATCACATTTACAGGTAAAATATATATACACAGTACCTGCATTTATGCCAACCAAAAATCTGGAGATGATAATCATCTCAACTGACTTTGCAGTTCGGCTCAGCAATGCAAGCAGTGAACTTGATATAAGAAACACATTGTTCAGCAACATAGTCTTCTTCCTTGGAAATAAGAACATAACAGGTCAAACTATGAAGAATGATTTCTTACTTAAAATACACCAAATTTTAAATCTAAAACATGTTTTAATGAAATAAAACCACTGGCAAGACTTTAAGATGTAAACTGTTACTGTAAATAAAACAAGACAGAAGTGTTTGTACCTCCCGAAACGGACAGACATTGGCCCTGCTATCAGGGCTCCAATAAAGCCGCCCAATGAGAAAATAGACACTATAAAGGTCCATATCAGAGTGACCTCATAAACCCCCAACTGTATTCCCCATCTCTCCTGAAATGTCTCATTGACAAACTTTTGAATGAACTGCAGGAAAGAACACAGAACAGAAAACTTGTAATTAGGCTTAAGAGACACACAGACAACTAATATTGCAAAAATAGTTTTACTCTTTCACACAAACCCAATGAAACACTGTTCCTTACAACAGTAGGTGCATTCATTATGGCCAGGTTGTATCCATACTGTAGTGTTCCCCCAATAGCTGCAGAGGTCACCATTAATGCCAAAGTGTATTTATGACCCTGATTAGAAAGAATAACTATAATATTACCTTAACACACATATAAGCAACAAAACAAACAAATCAACTTCATAACAATAAATAAATAAATGACTAAATTAAATTAAAATGAAACTTTTTAAAAAAATCTGAATAATGGAAATGAACTCCAGCAATAGGACATAAACATTCTACCTTCTTCCCCCTTGTAGTCATGATGTCTTCAAGTATGTGCTAATGATTTGCCTTGAGAAAAATAATCCAGAGGTTAAAATCCAAGAATAGAGAAGAAAGCTGTCAAGTTTATTCTGTGCTCGCCATTAAATGACATTGATGCTCCGAGAAAGGTGCGTAGAAAGAGACTATGACACACGTCTTCAAATGTTACAGCCAATAAGTAACTTCAGAATGGTCAGTCACGATCCTTACAATTTATATAGTTTAACTAACCACTCTCTTGACTAGATAAAACAATGATTTTCGAATTCTCCTGAGAACTTCTGTTGAATTAAACGCACCTGCTCCTTATGAATACGCTAGCATTGTGTCCATGTAAAAGTCCATTTAAAAGAAAATGAGATCATTAAACTGTAGTTTAACTCCACCTATCGGGATGTATATATAACTGTAGGTACTGTGAAACAGAATATTTACTTACCAAGGTTTTTATTTTATTTTATAAAAATAGTTTTGTGGGTGTTTTACATTCAGTCAGGACACGTTGGTCGACTTACGGAATATTAATGGAATCGAAGCATGTAAAAACAGTAGGCTACTGATTTGAAATAATATTGAGCTTATCCACTTATTCCACTAGAGGGCAACATAACATTATTATAATTGTGCACTCTTGACGTTTGTACTCTTGTGGAATTACAGTAAAGATGTAGGTAGAGGCCTGGTTTTGGTTGACCTATGAAATAAATTATTAGCATATACTTTTTGTATACTTCTAGTTTAGGTAATACAAATAAATGCTTAACTGACCCAAAACCTGGACAAAACTTCCAATCCTTACAACGAAAAAAAAATCAAAGAAAATAAGAATTAGAATTAAGCACAAAAACGTTATAACAAAGAGAGAGAGATTTTCAAATTAATTTCTTTTAAACATAACCTACTACAGTTATATGTCGTTTTAACTAATTTTGGCCTCCAGTGTAATCTAATTTCGAGGAAACATGTTTAACCAGGTAAATAAATAGCCTACCTGTGGGAGTGGATTGGAAACAGCTCGACACATCCCACATGTAAAGTTAAACTTGACAATAGAAGACAGAGATAAGAGGTAGCCAGGTCAGTGTAACCAGTAATCTGCTACTGACCAATAATCTGACACTATAAATAAAAACTGTATATCACTTTTTCGTTAAACATATTTTAGTAAACGTTTAACAATAAACTTTAAAAAAAGTTTTAAAAAATAAAAACAATATTAATAATAAAATATGCGTAGGCCTATTTAAAAAAATAAAAGCTGAAAACGAATTATTACATTACTCATTGCAGAAAAAAAAAAAAAATAGACGTTTAAACAAAATGTGTTACAACAACTCCCCGGTTTCCAGCAACGCACTACTCTCTTTAGCTCACGCGCGCGCGCACGCACTCAAGCACGCACAACAGAAGGATGTCAAGGGTGTGGAGAGGGTCCTGCGCTATGAGTAAATTGTAAAGTAGTTTTGTAGTTAACAATGTTTTACAACTGATCTTTTTCATCATAGTGAATTAGGAAATATTTAGCGTTTTATATCAGCGGTAACACGCAGTTTGACGTCAAGTTCAAAATACCTGGATTGACGCATGGCGTCTTGTGTCGACTAGGCTACATGAAACTGTGAAGAAAGACGAACACAGGTTTACTATGGAAGTCAGATATCTGATTAATGTGACAGACTATCAATAAAATTAGCCATCTCAATAATACGCGCGTGCCTGTTTTGGCAAAGATAAATGTTTTAAAATAAGAGACGACAACTCGATTCCTTCACCAACAAGTCACATAAACGCCTTATAATGATGTATCGTGCTTTTTGGGATACGATATTTCTTCTCACTGGTGAGTAAATATATTTTATATTGTGCTTATCCGATTTACTGGCATTATTTTTTATAAAATAACTTTGAAAATGTAAATAATACGTCAATTGAGTTAAATATTACTGTGAAATAATTTGAAATCTTGTCCTTTACATGAAAATGACAGTGAGAATGTTGCCACATTTTAAATAATTTTTTTTTTATCGTAAATGAAGCTTCATGCCTCAAGTGGATTTAAGCTTACTCAAACTATCAGTCTTTTTTATTCAGAGGTTGAATTGAAGCTGTGAGCTATAAATGAAGCTTTTAAAATTATTTTATGATGTGCATTTTCCAGTAGTGTTTTATATACCATAGTTTTATCATGATTTGACAATACTCTAATCATCATAATAAAATACATTATGAGGGGTCCACTTTATCCTAACAATAGCCATACAGTCACACCATTAGCAGTGAAGAACTTGTGTGTCCAACATATAATTATTCTGCATTGTTGTGCAACCTTTTAGCTTGGTAGCATGCAAAATGTGCTGTCAGTGTTTACCAAGGCATGGAAGTAGTAGTGGTTTTCTATTCTTTTTTGTCCAGCAGCTTCTTTGGCTCAGTAGTCTTGCTCCTGTCATTAACAAGGTTAACAGAGCTTAGTTTAAATATAGAGCCATTCTTTAGTGTCCATCCTTTATTGCTTTGTCTCTGAAACGAAGGCACGTTCTTAACTCGGCAAGCTGTTTCAGTGAGAGAAAGTCAGTCAGGTTTCATGACTTAAAATTCTGTTGGACATCATGTGTGGTTTTGCCTTATGTGCTTAATAGAAAGCAAATATTTATATGTAATACATCATGGCATTTGTAAACCTGCTTGATGCCCCATAAAATAACTACTTTTATTGACTGAGTGATTGTACAGGTAGCAGCTGTTTTATTCTTCGAGGACATATAAGAGGTTCCATTATCTCAGTAAGTGATTTTGGTACACCAATGGTTAAGGAATAGCAGTTTTTCTAAGTTAAAGGTGCCCTAGAATCAAAAATTGAATTTACCTTGGCATAGTTGAATAACAAGGGTTCAGTACATGGAAATGACATACAGTGAGTCTCAAACACCATTGTTTCCTCCTTCTTGTGTAAATCTCATTTGTTTAAAAGACCTCCGAAAAACAGGCGAATCTCAACATAACACCGACTGTTACGTAACAGTCGGGATCATCAATATGTATGCCCCTAATATTTGCATATGCCAGCCCATGTTCAAGGCATTAGACAAGGGCAGCCAGTATTAACCTCTGGATCTGTGCACAGCTGAATCATCAGACTAGGTAAGCAAGCAAGGACAACAGCGAAAAATGGCAGATGGAGCGATAATAACTGACATGATCCATGATAACATGATATTTTTAGTGATATTTGTAAATTGTCTTTCTAAATGTTTCGTTAGCATGTTGCTAATGTACTGTTAAATGTGGTTAAAGTTACCATCATTTCTTACTGTATTCACGGAGACAAGAGAGCCGTCGCTATTTTCATTTTTAAACATTTGCAGTCTGTATAATTCATAAACACAACTTCATTCTTTATAAATCTCTCCAACAGTGTGTAATGTTAGCTTTAGCCACAGTCTAGAGCATAGCCTCAAACTCATTCAGAATCAAATGTAAACATCCAAATAAATACTATACTCACATAATTCGAAGCATGCATGCAGCATGCATGATGAACATCTTGTAAAGATCCATTTGAGGGTTATATTAGCTGTGTGAACTTTGTAAATGCGCTGTAATATAGTCGAGAGCTCGGCGGGGCAGGGAGCGCGCGATTTAAAGGGGCCGCAGCCTGAATCGGTGCATAGTTAATGATGCCCCAAAATAGGCAGTTAAAAAAATTAATTAAAGAAATCTATGGGGTATTTTGAGCTGAAACTTCACAGACACATTCAGGGGACACCTTAGACTTATATTACATTTTGTAAAAACTGGTTCTAGGGCACCTTTAAGGTTAAACCCTTAGGAATACCTTTGCAATGATATCAAAGGGTTTTCTTAACTTAAAGACCTAGTTCACTCATTTAATTTAGATTTAAATTCTGATGTTATTTACTCACCTACATGTTGTTCCAAATCTGTATGACTTTTATCTTCTGTGGAATATAAAAGTCAAAATATTCTTTTGTCCATACAATAGAAGTCAATGGTAACCAAAACCGTTTGGTTACTAACCTTCTTCAAAATATCTTCTTTGTGTTCCGCAGAAGAAATGCGCACAGTTATGAATTTCCTCATTTTATCTTATTTTTTAGTTTATTTTTAGTTACCATTATTTTTTCTTTATATGAAGGTGATATGTCGAAAGTGACACGGCTCTGACAAGAGTTTGATTTAGTAAATGTATTTATGTACTTTGTGCACCACCTCCAGCTTGCTGGATGTGTATGTTTTAAATGTTAACTTGGCATGGGATATTAACGCTAAAGCATTATTGTAAGAAAAAGAGCTTTTCTGAGGAGTTTTCCAGTTCAATGAAACATAGTGGCCTCTCATTTAACTGGGATTTTCATAAAGTCTCTGTGCATACAGAATAAGAACATGCCTTGAGGTCCCAGACTCTCTTCCAAGCCATTTTAGTGGAATAACAAAAAAACATTAGACAGACTGTTCGAATCTGGACACTTTGGAATTTGTATAAAACAGATGTAGATGGCCTTTAAATCAGTTTGTATGGTCTTTACTTAAAGGCATAGTTCACCCAAAAATTAATATTATGTTATCATTTACTCACCCTCAAGTTGTTCCAAACCTGTATGAGTTTCTTTCTTCTGCTAAACACAAAATAAGATATTTTGAAGAATGTCTGTAACCAAACAGTTGATGGGCCCCATTGACTTCCATAGAATGAAAAAAATCTGTTTGGTTACCAACATTCTTCAAAATATTCCACAAAAATAGCTCTCCACAAGGGTTGCTCAACTAATTGTTTTTAGTAGTTTGGTGTTAACATGTTGGTAAATTTATGGACAATACTCTAATAAGCATAACAATTATTTTCTGTTTTGAATGAAATGTTTATTTATAATCAACATTTTCTTTACTCAACTGCCATCTTGGATTTTTTTTTTCACTGAGCTTCTATGCCCCTGTGATGCCTTAAAATGTTCTCACCAGGGAACTTTTAAAACAGAGCGATAAACTTTGGGATTTCAGGTGGTTCTGCGATTTTCTGTAAATATAAGAGTGAATTAAGCACGCCATGACAAAGATTCCTCTGGCGGCATCTTAAGGTATGCTCATGCTGACTTTTGGCTCGAATTTTGATGTCGCAGACACATTTCCAAAACCCCAGGTTTTTAAACCTGTTTGATATTATCACCACGTGATCTTGTAGTGTGTGCAGTGCAATGACAAGGTGGAACTAATGCAGCCAATCACAGTGCAGATGATATAAATGGAAAAATCTCATAATCACTTGCTTGAATTTATGTGAAAAAGTCCCCCCCCCCACTGTTGGTCGGGACTGCCTCTCGACCAAATGTCTTATAATTTGTGCACCTTGTCAGCATTGTGTTGTGTAGTATGCATGCTACTATGACAAGACAATGACAGATGACAAGAAACCTTGTTGTGTAGTGTGAGCACCACAGCAATTCAGATCCTACAGTCCTGAAGTGTGAGCTTACCCTTACCTTTGTATGTGGAGTGATCCGCATCACAAATCCACTTTCATTTATCTTAGCCCCGTCATTCTCAAAATAGTCTGAAGGTCAGAAGTCAGAAACTCCCACTGTTATTCAAGGTTATTTTATTGGTTCTCTAAGTCTGAAGTAAGTGGGCTTTAAGTAGCTATTTGTCATTTGTGTTGGACGCCAATCAAGCCTTTTTCTCTTTAGTGTGTGATGCTCTTGCTCCGCTGTTTTCTCATTGCTGTAACAATTATGAGTCTGGCATTTTTTGACTTTGTTGGATCCTCATTTTCACATTTGGGTAAGAGGTTTACAAAACTAGATTTCACTGCGAGTCAGTAGATATTTGGAAGGTTTTTGAACACCTTGTCCGAATCTATAGTACTTAGCTGTCATCAGCAATGCTAGTGTTTCATTGTAGTGCTATTGATTTTGATTATGTGCATGTTGTTTTTGATTTGTAGGCTCCCTTTTCACATATGGGCAGGTACAAGAGAATTCTACCTCAACGACGACCATTGCAACCACCACAACAACAACTACCACCTCTTCTACAACAACCACCAGCAGCACGACGACAACCACCACTACTGCACGTGTCAGAAGTATGCTCTGTCTGCTCTTTCCTTTATGCTTGGCTCATTTTGGGCTTCATAGGTCTGAATAAGAAGGCATATATTGCTTGAATATGGTACACCTATGACATTTTATGGCTCGTTTCCACCGAGCGGTACAGTTCGGTACAGTTCAGTACAATTCAGTACGGTATACAATTTTTGCCGTTTCCATTGTTAAAAGTTGTGAATAGTACCCTAATTCCGAACCGTACCGTACCACTTTTTGGGACCCTTCCATTGGGCTACCAAGCACATTAGCACCAATAGTACTGGTACCAAAAGTGTGGAGCTACACTTACTGCAGAACGTTGATTGGTTGACTGAATGAATGAATATTGTTGCAACACAATGTGTATTTTTCGGCTGTTTTTCCTTTTGCAGCCTTCACCCTTTGCTCAAACAAAGCTGCTGTATGTCCTCCATTGTTGTTTACTGTCACTTTCTTCTTCACGCGAGAATGACATTGATTGCTTCTTTCTGGCATACACCACGCCTATGAAGTAAGGGTACTATTGGTGGTGGAAACGCAAGCCGGATCAGGGTTTGCCATCTCGAATTGCACTGTACTGTACTGTACTGAACTGAATCGAACCTCTCAGTGGAAGTGAGCCATTAAAGTATTAGAGGCACATATTTATTATTGTGTTAGATAAGGTATTTAAGGTATTGCTTATTTATTTATTATACAGCAGACAGTTTTCATCCAATGTAAATACCTTCTGTAGACAAAGCTCACAATGATTAGAAAAGGAAATTTGTCCATTTCAAGAAAGCACCTTAAATCTTGACTGGTAGTCCTAGCTAAATCTAGCTATTTCTTGTCTAACACCATGTCTGCTTTTGTACTCTCCTTAGATCAAATGTATGCCGTAGGGAGGACAGAGTCTGAGAAACTGGCGCGTCGTGAAATAATAGAATCTAAAGTGCTATGATCTTCCAAATATTATCAAATCCTCTAATTCTGTTTAGATTTGTAACCTGGCAGAGATCTTGGAATTTATTTTCTTCCTTCCACTTCAGGGCTTTTCACACTGCACTTAACCGCTTTTGCGGTGTTAACTCCGGATTGCGGTGCCAAACTTGTACAGTGTGAAACGATGCGTGTTAGAATGTTACAGCTAGATGCTTGGCAACAGACAACCAATCATGTGTCTCATATTCAAGTGATTTGGACAGTCACGGAAACATCCTCGGGATGTACAGTACAGTCCAAAAGTTTGGAACCACTAAGATTTTTAATGTTTTTAAAAGAAGTTTCGTCTGCTCACCAAGGCTACATTTATTTAATTAAAAATACAGTAAAAAACAGTAATATTGTGAAATATTATTACAATTTAAAATAACTGTGTACTATTTAAATATATTTGACAAAGTAATTTATTCCTGTGATGCAAAGCTGAATTTTCAGCATCGTTACTCCAATCTTCAGTGTCACATGATCCTTCAGAAATCATTCCAATATGCTGATTTGCTGCTCAATAAACATTTATGATTATTTTCAATGTTGAAAACAGTTGTGTACTTTTTTTTCATTATTCCTTGATGAATAGAAAGTTCAAAAGAACAGCATTTATCTGAAATACAAAGCTTCTGTAGCATTATACACTACCGTTCAAAAGTTTGGGGTCAGTAAGAATTTTTATTTTTATTTTTTTGAAAAGAAATTAAAGAAATTAATACTTTTATTCAGCAAGGATGCATTAAATCAATCAAAAGTGGCAGTAAAGACATTTATAATGTTACAAAAGATTAGATTTCAGATAAACACTGTTCTTTTGAACTTTCTATTCATCAAATAATCCTGAAAAAAAAAATATTGTACACAAATATTTTGTACAATTGTACACATTAAATGTTTCTTGAGCAGCAGATCAGCATATTAGAATGATTTCTGAAGGATCATGTGACACTGAAGACTGGAGTAATGATGCTGAAAATTCAGCTTTGCATCACAGGAATAAATTACTTTGTGAAATATATTCAAATAGAAAACCGTTATTTTAAATTGTAATAATATTTCACAATATTACTGTTTTTTACTGTATTTTTAATTAAATAAATGTAGCCTTGGTGAGCAGACGAAACTTCTTTTAAAAACATTAAAAATCTTCGTGGTTCCAAACTTTTGGACTGTACTGTATATAAACAGTAAATTCAGCGAGAGGAAAAATGTCAAATGCTTGGAGAAAACGTGACAATTTGAGTGTAGAAGAGAGCATTTCATTCTTCCATTTTATAGTCTGAAATGTCCATTTAGTATAAACTCAGTAGTACAGTCAGCAGTATGAGGATGCACAATGTTAGAGCTTTTATGTAAACAGGTCGCATGCAGCGTTTATCCAAACAATGAGACTGACACCAAAATATGTAAATAAGAATGTTAACCCAGGGTTTAGGAATGTACAGTGTGAAATGTCAGCTTACGAATACCCAGGATTAATTGTTTACCCTGGATAAATTATGAGCAGTATGAAATGTGAAGCAAAATAACTCAGAATTACATTTAACTGGGGTTTAGAATGACCCAGGGTTAACTATTTCAAGTATGAAAAGCCCTTCTTCTCTTTCCACCAGCGCCTTCCACAAAATATCATTAATTCGTCAAAAATCAGGCAAAATATTTGCAAATACATTTTTAAGAAATTCTTGCCTAGATCTTTTTATTATTATTATTAAACAAGATCTTGTCATTAATGTCAATGTTAAACCCAGGTTCTCTTTATTTTGTTCTTGAAGAATTTATAGCAGCCGCTGTCCACTCTCACTTCGATGACTGCCCCGACTCCCACAGCCACTTCTGTTTTCACGGCACATGCCGCTTTCTCATCCTGGAGGAAACGCCTGCATGTGTGTAAGTCTTTTTTCAGACTGAGTATTAAGAATTTGCTGTTTTTAACAGCATTTATTTTACCTTCACCCTGACATCCACATGTCTGTTAACAATCCTTGATTTTTTCAAATGTGATCATTAAAACAGTCAAGTAATCAAATCAGATCTGTGTGTTCAAGCAGTCATCATTTTCTGCCACATATTCATCATTTGCTATAATGGTGGCTTTGTTCTACAACAGCTGTAACAACTTGCTATCAGATAGTGATATATTTGTCTCTGTATATCAAGGCATCAAGCCAGAGCACTCAGAGTGTAGAGAGCGGATAAGTGATGAAGCAGGGTGGTATGTGCTGTTTTATTTAGTGCCATCAACACCAGCATCACTATGGCACTTTGAATGTAAAATCAAATGTTGTGGATCTTGAGTATTGAGAAAAAAAAAAAAAAGACAAATTCCATGAATCTTAATACTGTGATTATGGTTTAATACTAATACTATAAAAATCTGATGTGTATTTCATTGTTTTATTTATTTATTTATTGCTCAACCAACATATATTTTTAAATAATAATAGAATTAGAATCGAAAATGGGAAAAAAATTGGATTTGAGCTGCCAGTATGAAGAAGTCTAAATTGACTGAAATGCATTTTGATTGCTGACTCACTTGGATAAATTCTTGCTGACAGCATGTTCATTGAGCTGTCCATGTGTAGACAAGCATGTTTTGTCCTGTGCTAAATTGCTTTTCCGTGTATAAATTTGGCACAATAGCAGAATTCAAATCTGTGTTGGTTCTTGTGTCTGAGTTCTCCTGTTGTCAGGGAATTTATATTTCTCCATGTCCACATCTATATGTAGTAGTTCACCACAAAATGTCAAATTAATTATACTTAATTTAATTGATAATCCTCATTTTGGAATGAAATGCTTTTGCTAACATCTATTGAATATACTCCTCTTTTGCAGAGCACGTTTTAATACTGGGCTTTAGTTTTTAAAAGCTCTCTTTTCATTTATAATAAAAGGGACATGTTTATGTATGTTTGTGTAGATGTCATCCTGGCTTTGTGGGTATGCGCTGTGAACATGCAGACCTCTTGGCAGTGGTGGCGTCTAACCACAGGCAGCAGACTGTGGCCACCATGCTGGTGTTGTGTGTGGTGGGCAGTGTCCTACTCATGCTGCTCTGCACTTTACTAAAGTGAGTATTATTCATTTAGCACACATTTAAATGGATTAATTTTATAAATTTGTTTGTACCAGTCAAAAGTTTGAAAAATTATTATTATTATTGTATGTTTTTGAAAGACTGCATGTATTTGATGAGAAATATAGTAAAACATTAATAGTGTGAAATATTATAATTTATGCAATTTAAAAGAAATGTTTTCTGATGTAAGATATATTAAAATGTAATTTATTCCTGTGATGACACTGCTGAATTTTCTGCAGCCATTACTCCAGTCTTCAGTGTCACATGATCCTTCAGAAATCATTCTCAGTGTTGATGAAAGTAAATTTTTTTTAAAAGTAGTGCTTTACAATATTGCGTATTTCCTTAAAAATTAATTAATTACAGTACTTGGTTATTATGGAAAGCAATGCGCTACGTTACTTTTGCGTTACTTTTTCGTTACTTTTTCTTACCTGGCTAAGGCTTGATCTTTCAGACCTTGCAGGTGTTTTTTCACTGAGAAGTTCTTTTCTACAAAAATATTATTACATTCTGACTGATATTTCCTGATGCCTAGAACTATGTATGTCATACAAAGGATCTCTTAACATTACAGGTTATTTTGCCTACTGTACAACTCTTTTTATTGAAAGTTAAAAGTAATGTGTTTTGTTACTTTTGTACTTTTTCCCGTGCATGAATGAGTGACTGTTATGGAGAAAAAATTTATTTCAGCAGTTTAAAGCAAATTAACTAAACTGAAAAGTAATGTGTGTTACTTTTTTAAAAAAGTAACTCAAATGTTAATGTGTAAATTTATAAAACAATGCGTTACTTTACTAATTACATCAAAAAAGTAATCTGATTACGTAATGCACGTTACTTGTAATGCGTTACACCCAACACTAATCGTACTAATATCTAATATACATACAGTCAAACCAAAAATTATTTTTGATATATTTTTACTAGTGGGTGCAGGACACTATAGTTCATTTATGTAAGTGAGGATAGCAAAATAAAGTAAACTGTGACACATTATACCCCAAAATTCTTCATACAGTGGACTACCAGGAAAATTGATAAAATTTGTAAGCAAAAATTATTCAGACACGTTGACTTATGCATGTTTTGCTTAAGTGTTATCTGACATAATTAAGATGAATTTTTTCTGACACACTCATATATCTGAGATCTTGTCATATTTTATTACCATTTTTTTAAACTATAGTGAATAAACTGTATTAATGAATGAAATGTTCAAGGTGTCTGAATAAATTTTGGTTTGACTATATATACCTTCTTTTTCCCAGAGCAAGTTTGGGTTTATTCTGTTGATCTATATTTACTGAATGAACTGTACTCTAACAACTTTGAAAGGGCATTTTTTTTGTGAGAGGTGAAAGAGGTCATTTGTAGACTTCACACATTGTCTTTCTAGTTGTTGGTGGAGACGGGGTGGTTGTGGGCGAGGTAACACCATTTTGTGTTGGTCGGAGAAGCCAAGGAGTATTCTGACGGGTGGGACATCCTGCTGTCACTCAGAAACAGGTATTCTAGTGCTATATTTCCATTTTTACTCAATTTTGTGCTGAGCTGTAGGGTGATGTGTTATGTGTCATGCGGTGTCTAATTATGATCATCAATAGGGGGTGTTTGCATACTGAGACCAGCATATGTGTGAGGCCTTTAACTTTTAATGGCCTATGATTTGTCTTTGCTCAAGGGTTTAAGCTGTTAGTTTAGCCATCTGTTGTCACTCTGTCCTAAGACTGTCAATGAACATGAGACCAATGAGAGTGTAGGAAATGGTAACTTCAGTTGGTCAGGGTGAAACATCTTCAAGGATTTAGGTTTAAAAGAACAGCATTTATTAGGAATAGAAAACTTTTGTAAAAATGTTAAACTCTGTACTGTCACTTTTGATCAGTTTAATGACAAAAATCTTACTGACCCCAAACTGTTGAACGTTAAATAATTAAAACATATATACTCTATATATATTTGTGTGTGTGTGTAAAATATATATATTTTACACACATATATATATAAATAACAGGGCTTGACAATACATTTTTTGCTCACCAGCCACTGTGGCTAGTGGCATTTTCACTGACCACAATTTTGACATCGATAACTGACATAGATATTTTTTATACTATCTCATAATTTGGCAGCAAGTTTATTAGGCTGCTGTCACTTTAAGACCTGATGCATGGATCCATTATACTGTTACACATGTGTTTTCTTTCTGTTTACGTTCACTTAAAACATAACTGTTTACGTGAATACTCGCCAAGACCGGCGTTTCGACATTATTTTGTGTATTTGACTGTTTACGTGCAATAAGAAGCGGGGAAAAAAAACGCACTTTGAGTGTGAGCACAAAATTTGCGGGAATGAGTAAAACTATGTGCAATACGCACAATCACATGCTGAAATTCAAGCCCTGTAACACCAACAATAAGCAAATTAAACCAGTGAGTGAGGGAAGGCGGGTTTGTGTGTCGACTCGCTGTCGGAGAGATGAGAGAGTGAGAAAGCACAGCTGGTATCACGTATCTATTCTACAGAAAATGAATATTAGATGCGTTTCAGATATTTTAGTATCGATATGTATCGAAAAATCGATATTTTTGACAACACTACATTGCACTTAGTTTATTTCTGATGCCTTTTAAAAGACTAAAATTTTGTGTTTTTATATATATAATGAATTAAAAATTGTAGTTTTAGTTAGTTAATGTAGAAATAATTTGTGTACAAAAACTAATTTCAAGAATTAAAAGGCAAGCCTTTAAATTTCAGAACGATTTTGAAAAACGATTAAGTCAAGTGTTTCTAAACTTTAGTAACATATTTTCATGTTATGTTGTGAGTATATGTTCCATGTCTTAGTGGGCAGATTATGTGTGATCGCTGGAGGAACTACATATCCCCAGACATAATTATGCAATTAGAAATGGAATTGTTGGAATTTTGTCCATACAAATACCCTCAGTTATCACTGCCAGTCTGCTCACAGTGCAGCTTGTTGACAGAGTATTGCAAACCTTTAATTAGATTTGTCAACAGGAGGTTGTCACATACTTTGTCAGCATCGTCAGGCATTTCTAATTGTTAGGTAGTGGCTGTGTTTCCACAGTAACATTTCAATACATTTGCATGTCATCAGATTGAAGTGTCTTACGTATGTGTGTGTTTTGTCAATTTTCTCTGCCACTTCCATCTTCTCATCTCATCAGAAAATGTTCCTTATGCACAAGGTACTATTTTGTGAAGCGTCTTAGTGTAGTTTGATCAAACCCTTCTGTTTTTCTTCTCCTAGAGTCTTTTGTGAAAAAAATGTGGTTTGCAATGACTTAATCCTTTCCGTTTTTCATTTCTGTCTTTTCCCATTCAGTGGTTTGACATGCATTAACTGGAGCTCACTCAGGTGCTCTCATAAAATTGAGACCCCAACATCCTCCACCTTACTCCTGGACTTCACTATGACTGCGTTTCTCAAGCTACAGACTCGCACAGCTGGTAAGAGCGGTGCATATTGAGAGCATTTCGATGTGGTCAGTGGGAGAACCCAATCAAACATGGAACTTTTACATTCAGACAGACTGAGTCGTTCCAAATGGATATTTTTGGAACAACAACAGCAGTGACAAGAGTTAAAGATGGAACTCAAAAACTGAGAAACTCTGAAAGAAGAACTCAGAACAAGCTACATGGAAATCAACTACAGGATCCAGTGATTTAGAGACGGGGCTATTTTGAGAAAAATAGATGAATCAATGGCCAGAAACAGCTGATCTGGAAGTGAAAAACAATGAGAGAGGTTTTAGAAAAAACATTCTTACTAACAAAGCTTATCTTAAAGCTATAAATATCCTTATAGATGTATAAGACAACGTTCTCCCAGTTATGGTCTTTTAAATTTCCATTATTATAAAAACGCTTATAATATGCTGTTAATGGGATGTGAAACTCACTAAAAAGCAGTTTAAGATATAACTTTTTAACAATGATATAATATCACATTATTTTCTGTATCACTTTATGGATAAAGAACGGGAGATTAGTTTTGTTAACGTTTAAGTCATTCAATTAGCATGTAAACTTAGAACTACGACAATTAATTTTAACTTGATCTCCTTATAATGGTGATAACAAATCGTAACAGCAAACGTGAGAGACTATGGCCGGCTCTGAGGGACAAATTTTATCTATTACACGTAACACTTTAACCTGAATGGAAATCAAATTTTTATGTAATTTTTTAATCAAAAAACTGGAAATATATGGTGAAAAATTCACAATTATGACATGTATCTTCATAAGTTATGCATAGATTCACAAATCCCACTCGATATTTTCTTCATGCACAGAAAGTGCTTGCTCACATAATGTGCTATCAAAAATTTGTCAACATCTGTAAGGTAAATGGAGCCTCAGTATGTGCACTATTTTCAGCGGCGGTGTGACGTCACACGACATCTGCATGTTCACATTGGAATGATTGGATGCACGCATGTCTGATCACGTAATTGCATGTATTTCACTGTGCACTTTTGCAGTGTTCATTTCAGACACACTGTTAATACAATCATCTTTAAATCTGCACTTTACGTTTTCCATGGTGGATGTTGGTGATGGCTATTCACGCACTGATAACTCACTCGAGGAATAAAACACTTCATTTGAGCGCACATATGCATGCAGAGGCTAAAATCCGTGGTACAAGCAATAATATTTGATATTATTCAGTTTGATGCACATTATCCTTTTCAACTCCTTATGCAAGATATATGTAAGCTTTTACACTGAAAAATTTTAAACCATGTGCTAATTTTGTTCTAATTATCTTATCTGTCCCCAAGCTTTTGTCAATGATCTCATGTTATTAAAAAAATGTTTATTGACCTCTTTGAAAGGAATTTCCAGTATAGGGTCAGAGATATTTATATATCTTTATATCGCTATGTTAAAATGAGATGCTGGTCCAGATATTAAATATGCCACTGTTGGTTTTACTCAATCAAAAACCCTTCTCGAAAGCTGGCAAAGCACTGATAAAGCATAAAAAAAGAAAAAAGAAAAGAAAATAATAACCTGGTTGGCTTAGAGCTGCCAAGTTCTGATATCAGATCATAGAAGCAATTGCTAAAGTGTCTGATCAATGTGTGGAGAATCATAAGATTTTGATATAATGATCCCAAAAGCCCTTGTATGTTGGAGGGGATTCATCCAAGTGACAAACTGAACACTTGGGCATTTTTGAGTAATGGTATTTTTGAATGATTTTGGCTAGTCTGAAAGAACAGATTCAAGATGGTTTATCAATTGATCTGTTTGAATGATCGTGATATGCCACTTAATTAAAAACATTTGATTTATATGTAAACAACTAAATGTGATTGATTGTATTAAGGATTGAGTACTAAATTTATGTTAAAAAAAAATTGAGTTCAATGAATGTGCGTATTTGTTTAGATTTTTTTCTTTTTCTTTTTGAGAGGACTTTGGGTAAAATGCTAGAGCAAGTATTGGGTATTTCGGACTGAACAGTTTTGTAACATGCAGTCATTGCATAATTTCCCGATGTGGAATTGCAGTCAGCCGTAATGACGATGCTCATAGAATTACGGATGTTCTGAATTGGCCTTTGCGTCGAAGATGATGCTCAGTGTTGCATCTCTTGCTTTGTTCCAACTGAATCCCGTTTAAACCTGTTTAGCTGCTTATTGACTGACGTTTGTGTATGATATACTGTAAACGCCATACGTCTTTCTCTTTCTCTAAAATACTGTCTTGTTTCATGTTGGGGAAAAATACTTTGTAAATAGTGTGTGGGAATATTATTTGGTTGTAATGTATATGGAGAATGAGGTGTTTTCTTGACTGTCACTGATCATCAGTTAAGCATGAAGGTAAGAGGGAGATGATTCCAATGACTGTCCCATGCTTGGCGGTATGACATTGTGTTGAGTGTTTTTGACCTCTTTGTCTAAGTTTGCATATTTTTCCAAATAACACAAAGTGCTGCAAATTTTGGGCTCAACTGGATTCTTTCTTCCCTATGATTTTTCATTTCATCAAACGTTTTGTGTTCTTTCCCGCTTGCCAAGCTATCCTCCTCTCTTTAAACCACTCTGTCCATTTACATCCTCCATCATCTGAATATTTTAAAAGGGTCAAATGGAAATGCAAACAGAAAACCTCAGGCACAGCTCAACAAAAAGCCCGCTGCCAGAGTGCTCTTTTTACTGCGGGAAAAGCTCAGCTCTTTTATTTACTTACTCGCCAATTTATTTATTTGTTTGTTTGGCTAAATCTTTTGTGAGATGAGGGGAAGGGCCCTAGAGATCATGGCCGAGAGGAGTTATCCTTGTGCATGAGTGACCACATGATGCAAAGTGCCTGCGTGGCGGACATTGCGTGAGTATTTTTTAAAATTCATTTGTGGTAATTTGTTGTTCGCCTTTTGTGCTCATATCCTATTTTTGCTTCAATTCTCTCCACTTGTTTTATTTATTTATTTATGGAGTGAGTCGTTTTTTTTTTCTTCCTCAAGTGCCCCAGGAAAGAATCTTTCCTTAATAAATAAAGGTTCTTTACTAGCATCTGATTCCATGGAACCATTCCACTGCATACCAGGTTCATGATAGTGAAAAAAAGTTCTTTAGATTATTAAAATGCTCTTCACACTAAGAACAAATGGTTCTTTTAAGAACTGTTCACTTAAATGTTCTTTGGGGAATTTGGAATAATTCCAAAAGAGGGTTTCCACAGCGATGCCATAGAACCGTTTTCTGTGGATAACCTCTTTTGGAACCTATTTTTAAAAGTATAGCGTCTTTCTTCCCCTCTTAATTTCGCATATTTCATCTTAACTGCTCTTAACCTCGATCTCCTCTCCCTTTTTTCTTCTGCCACGATCCTCTGTTGATGAGTTTGCCAATCCCATTAAGGTTTTCAATTGGATTGCAGCACAGCCCCTCATAGCCGACTGGCTGAGCCTCTAAAGCCAGCTTTGTTTTAAGCGCTCTGCTGAGGGAACTCCCGTAAGATACGCGCTTAGGAGCAGGGAGATAGAAAGATATATTCCAGTTGTATAGTTTACGTGAACATAATCTGGGTAAATACTCCGAGAACAGCGCTTCTGTGTCTTACGTGGAAGTGGATAGTCGATGTCCTGCTGGTGTTTGCCCTCATAATAAATTTGTTATTCTTTTAATGTCCATCCATAACTGGTATCTGTGTCGGAGCAGATGGAGAGGAATAAGAGTATTTGGGTATTAGGGTTAAGTGATCTCTCTCTCCACCGTGTGCTCAGCAGCCTGGCGGTCAAACAATGATATCAGCGCTCCACAGAAACTACTTCTATTGTCCTTTAGATATTATTATCTGAACTATTTTACAGAAGAATTTCTATTCTGATTCATTCTGACAATGACGTAAAAAAATTATATAAACGCCTTTGTTTGTTTTGGATTTAGTTTATGTCCGACAATGAAAAAAAATGTTGGTTCCCATCAGTCGCCGCACCAATGGTGACATAAAGGCTACTACAGCGCCATCTGCTGACCACTATAATGAGGGGGAAAAAATGAAAATTAGTTAACTTCTGAATGAAAATTTCTTGATAATTTACTCACCCCCATGTCATCCAAGATGTTCATGTCTTTCTTTCTTCAGTCGAAAAGAAATAAAGGCTTTTGAGGAAAACATTCCAGGATTATTCTCCTTGTAGTGGACTGCAATGGTCTCCAAACGGTTGAAGGTCAAAATTACAGTTTTAGAGCTGCTTCAGGGTCTTATCTAGCGGAACGATCGGTCATTTTCTTAAAGAAATACAACTCTATATGCTTTATAAACACAAATGACCACCTTGCAAGTGCTTTGCCATTCTGCTTTCCGTATTCATAAGTTCCGTAAGTTGAATAGGGAAGGCGTAGGACATACAGCGTAAGCTTTTTTTGAAGAATAAGGAAAGCGGAAGCACTTAAAAGGTGATCATTTGTGTTTATAAAGCATATACAGTTGTATTTTTTTTTAGAAAATGACCGATCATTTCGCTAGGTAGACCCTTATTCCTCGTCTGGTATCGTTTAAAGCTCTTTGAAGCTGCACTGAAACTGTAATTTTGACCTTCAACCGTCCATTGAAGTCCACTATAAGGAGAATAATCCTGGAATGTTTTCATCATAAACATTAATTTCTTTTCGACTTAAGAAAGAAAGACATGAACATCTTGGATGACATGAGGGTGAGTAAATTAAGAGGAAAATTTTATTTGAAAGTAGACTAATCCTTTAATACTTTGTTTTGAACAAAATGTATTCTGCACCAGGACAAAAAGGTCAAATTAACAAATAGGCAAATGACATTTCAGATATATTTTTGCAATTAATTTTGTAGTGCTGTGAAATAGTAATGCAGGATTTCTAATTCTCATATAGAATTAAGGGTCTAAATAATTTTTCTGAATAAAGCACTATATGAACTGGCAGTCAAACTGTCTTAATACTTTTGTATTTGGGTACTGATATCTGAGCAGTATTTGACCAGAAACCACAGTGGAAAACAATCAGACACAAATAAAATGTCATTTATTGCCAGAACAACAATAAAGTATAATTTAGTGGCAGTACATGATATAATTTAATTAAAACTAAAGTGGTATAAGAATGTTTTTTTTCCCCTAGTCCCCACATTCTGTTATTCAGGTTTACATCTAATGTTTCACCATAAGAAACGGGCAATTGCAAAATATATGGTCAATTTAAAAATGCGTTAAATCCTGCAGCAACATTATATAATCATCAGATGAACTCTCTGTCTGTATCCAGTTGCAATCGAGCTGGTAAATCATTTAGACTTTCTAGTCTATGTTGTGGGGGAACATCAAGGTACCCATGACGATCTTGTCTGTCCAGCAAGTAACCTCGGATACCCAATGAGCGTGAGGTCAAGTAGTCGTTCACATAATGATCCCCAACATGGACTACACTGGAGGCTTGCACACCACATCGTACCAGTGCCTGGGTAAAAATTAAAGGGTCTGGTTTAGCAACTCCAGCTTCTTCTGAGGTTAGAAGAAATGAGAAGTGAGTGAGAAGGCCGCATCCCCTCAGGATCCCTTCCAAACGCTTGTCAAAGTTGGAAACAACTCCTTGCTTCAGACCCAAAGCGGTGCAGAACTTCAGGGTGTTATTAGAATCATGAAACACCTAATGATGACAATCTGAGATGGTGAAAAACGATCTTACTCATTTTAAAGTTAATATATTACATTCAATTTGTCATTTTAGTGGTTAAGAAATAACTGGCAATTGAGATTTGTATTGAATAAGCGCCCCCTATAGGGGAGTGCTGTAATTACTAATAAAAAGAGCTGAAAATACCAAAACAATGCTAGTTAGAAGAAAAAAAAAAAGCTATTTCATATCTAAAAAGTCAAATACCCCTTACCTCCCAGTTTTCTGGTCCACAAAAGTTATGATAGAGGTTGTTGGCTAGTCTATCCAGTAAAGCAGGGTCATCTACCCCACACTGGGCAAAAGTACCCCTCACTAGTCCAGTCCACCAGACCTGGCTGTCCATTCCCTGAGCTCTGCCATAATTGGGAAATAGGCGTGATTGCTGACGGTAAGATTGCCTGAAAGCAGTTTCTACTTGTGCAGCTGGCAGCTTCAGTCCTGCTCGCTCCGCTTCGCTGCAGTACTGCTCCCCAACCGAGCGCCGGACCTTTAACAGGGTGTCCTTCACGTCCCATAACACCCAACGCACTGGCACTCGCATCACCAAACTGACAAGTATGACAACGCTTTTATCATAGAAAGTACACACATAACCTACAGAAGGTAAGGTAGTGCTAGAAAGCAATGTGACAGAAGGTAAACAGACGGTTTACTTTGAGGTAAGAATAGTTTCCCTCTAGGGGGCGCTTGGGGACTCAAAAAGCCAAATCCCCCATTATACTGAATGTAAATGTCGGGGAGATTATTGTGTTGCTGGGGTCATTTTGAACCATTAAAACAATAACCCTTTGAAATATAATAATTTAAAGAATTAGATTATGTCAATAAATAAATAAATTCGCACCAGCAATTAAATTAAATTAATTATAGAAATTCCGTATTCAGTAAGCCATAACAACTGTGGTTGGTCCATCCCGAAAAGCGCTGAGAAAAATAACAAGTACCACGTGGTGATGCGCTGCTTCACCAGGCGTTTGAGCACACGAGTAATGATATTTAGAAATTTTAATTACTTTCGACTCAAAATTACATTTTATGAGTAAAATAACTTTAAACAAGCATAATCATACCTGACTAGAGAACTTCTGTGCAATTGCGTCTAATCCATTTTGACAATCCACCCGTTTTACCATAGTTGCCTTTCTACCCACTATTTCTATTGAATCAAAGAATATGCACAAGAAGCGACACTCAATAGAACGTTCAACTGAAACACCGGCGCCCAGCAGCAGCCCTGCGTTTCCGCCATTTTGGGGTGAAAGAGAGTCGGCAGTCCACTAGTTTTTATGGCAATATCAGCTGCTTTGTTAAAAAAACGTTACCAACATATGAAATGAAATTAAGGACATGCATCAGAAAAATTGGGAATGTTGGACAATAAATATATGAATATAACAGCTTGATTTTGCAGTGTTGTCTAATGTCTGTTAAAGCAAAAGTGTCCAAAAGTGTGAATTATATGATAACGGACACAGAAATGCATCATGTATTTTAAGATCATTTTGTTTGTAGCGTGATCCATTAAAACGTATATTTAAATTCAGACCTAGTGATACTATTATTACTATTACTCCACTAGGTCTGAAATATATTGTTCGCTGCAAACATGATGATCTTAAATTTATTAATTTTTAAATTAATAAATGTGTAAAGTTGTATAAATTGGAAATACTCAAAGTAGGCTAACTACGTTACCTCAGATGGTTGAATGGTTGGATTCCACAATTGGTAAAATAAAACATATATAAGACAATACAACATTGGTGACTTAATTAAAAAAAAAACTGTTCTATTGTGCTTCTGATTTGGCAATGAAATTCGCCGATTTTGGGTGCTTAAGATGCGAAGGATTCTATGGTCCAGTTAGCATTTTCACCCCATAATGGCGGCCGAGCTACCGGAGCGCCATCTAGTGGCTGTTACCCAAAAAGTATCAAAGTGTCGCCTTTGACCTTTGAACGGTGCACGAGTTCGTCATAACAAATGTCCGTACAGGATTTAATCAGGCGATCAAAGGTTCCGCATTTAAAACAGTTCGAATATATTTAGAAAAAACGTTGTTCATGTACAAAAAAATACTTAGCCTTTAATTGTACATTAAATCTATTACTTTACGCTCCTTATACAACAGTTGATTAAAAGCAGAAAATATCTATTAAGAGATGTGTGTGCGTGATTATCTATCTATACATATATTTACATTTGTGACACCAGAATTTATCACTTTAAATATTGACAGTGAGTACACTGAGAACATAAAATGCATTTTTAATGATGCACAATGATGACAAATTCATAAATTATAGTGAAAAGTTAAATACTTGTCAGAACTCATAAATCAAATCGTCCTAATTGAGGAAGTTGTTGAATCATTTCACTTCCCGTTCCCCCAGAGTCCCAGGTGTCACTCTTTCCACAATCATGTCAGAAGTAGGGCTTGTGAGCTGAACATGCTCTTGACCTATTTGCTCAGACTGTCCAGTTTGACTTGTGATTTGCTCTTGGATCTTTGCGCTTGAGTTCAACTGGCCAGCAGTCTGCCTGTACATTCCAGATTTCCTGATTTTGTGGGTAGTCTTGCGAAAGTGAGCAATAGCTTGTATAATGCTGTCAGCAGTCCAGTGTTGCCGGGTGAGCGCATGCTCTACTTTGAAGGGACCGTCTCGTGTACGACGCACTCCAGAACAGACGGCAGAAGTCCGCAGCTCTAGTCCTACCTCATGAATCAATTTACGCAGATACTTCTGAGTCTCATTCACACACTGGACCTCTTTTTTTGTGTGTAGAAAAGAACAAATTTGTGGTTACTGGCCTTAAAAGTAAAAACAAACATATGTATATGTACAGAATTTATAATTCAAATGTACTAACCCAATGTGAAATGTGGCGGATTGAAATGAATGCATCGCAGACCAGTCAGAATAGGTGGGCTTTTACCATGAGGATACAATAAACCCCTCGCTGCAAGCTCGTAAGCCTCTTGAGTACTCAGATCCACCTGAGAATACCTGCACAGAAACATAACATACTCAGAAACACACAATGCATTAACCAATGTATACACACAGTGTGACAGTATGAAATGTAATATGTAAAATAATATTCTTATAGTGACTCACGTGATTAAGGCTTTCTGATTGGCTCCCTGTATCATGGCAAGGACTCTCTCAAGCTTATCCTGGGTAACATGGTCTAAACAATAAATACAAAGTTTACTACAAATTGTTAGTCTGTATTACATACATAACAAATATGTTTATAATTCATTATAGCGGTTTCTTGGTATTAAAGGTGCAGTATGTAAGATTTTCTGTCCGCTAGAGGCCTATTCAAAACAAAGGCGTAGCTTGATGACGCCAAGTTTGAGCGCGGAATCTTGGGACATGTGATCTTCACCTCAACAAAAGAATAGGGATTGGACTTGGGAAGAAATCATGTTCATGGATGCGATTATTAACGTTATTAAGTATGAAGCAGAGCAAGACAGAGTGTTGTGGGATCTGAATGAGGCCGCTGGAGAGATTGCACAACACACGCCTCACGAGCAGCAGAACTTTTATTATGACACGATCGCTGGCACCGTTTCCGCTTTTCCGTCATGAGTATGAGGTAATGCAGCTCTGTTTATAATATTTGATACATTTGAGAGTGTTGAAAATTATGTTATAACGTTACTCTGTGCGTTCGCTCGGCGGCTGCTGTGAGACACTGCTGCACACTGCAGTAAGCTTGATCGATTTTTGAATATCTTATTAAATGCTGGATGGCTTGTGTTGATAAATGGCATGCAATTAATTTTAAAACGTATTGTATGATGGAGAAATTCTGTATTACTGTTACTAAAAATAAAGCTGCATCTGATTAAGCTATGTTAGCTACTTGACAAAATAGTGTTTTTCTCTGAGGCATGGTAAAGCATGGTACTTGCTAAAAATCAAGAAAATTTGATTTAAACAATAAGACTAAACGTGTTGAGCTATATAACAACAATTCATTTTCTGTCTATAAATATATCAAAACAGTTGTTCCCTTGTCTATTAAAACATATAATATATTAAAGCGTCTTTGGTCTTTCCATGGTTTCTACAAAATAAAACCGGAAACCGAGGATAATGCGAGTATGACGCAATTGACAGGCGACTCCTCACACGTCCCGGAGCCTTGGTTAAAATTGCAATTTTCTCACGATTTACAAATAGGATATTGTAAGTACTCAAGTGAACAAAATACATAACACTGGCCTAGTGGTTTTTGGATATTTTACTGCAAAAATCTTACATATTGCACCTTTAAAGTCACCATGAAACCAAAATGGACAATTCTTGGACAAATGGAATAAAGTATTTATTGTAAATGATTTATCGATGCACGTTATTATTATTTAATTTGTCTTCATAATCTTTTTTATCAAAATAACTTCCCCTCCCACTTTTAGCAAATATCTTCTCCGATGACGTTTTTCGGTGCAAGGACGAGACAACCTGTCATTCACATGAAATCACAGCATAGCAAACCACAACAATCCAATCAATTCCTGATGGACAAAATCAAGTACCACCCTACATTTATTCTTGTTCGCGAAGCCATTTGACTTGGACATTCGTCACAATAGGGAAGAAAAGACTATTGCAACTTCCATTTCATGCAGACTTTAAGGTTACAATGATTGTAATGTACAAATTACCATATGTGGTTTTCTCTATGACTCGGCTTGTGTGAGAGAAATTATCGGTGGCTTTTCCAAACTCCCCCTCAAGCGTGTAGTCCTTCAGGTATAAAACAAACAAAGTCTACATAAAATTATCATTATTACAATTAATGCATGTCTGCTAACAGTTCTGATTTGATCATCACTTATTATGAATTATTACATAAAATAAACATGTAACGTTTACCCTGGTTACATGTGATTTACACAGATGCTCCAGCACTCCATTTCCTTTCCCAACACCTAAAACTGAGATAGAAACACAAGAGAATTGAGCACAGAGTGCATCACACATTAAATCACTTTAGAAGGTTTCAATTGTGTCACCTAACACTCCAGAGGAAAAAGCATCCAAGCGATGACCGACTCCAACATGGACCTTGTTAAACTGAGGCCCAGTCACTACAACAGAGAATAAGTAAATAGTAAAATATATATACATTATGGTGTTTGTTACACTAGCTTTAATGAAAAATTCTTTGTAATAAAGTAATTCTTAATAGATATGAAAATAATGCAATGGCATTATAACAGGCTATTTTTTATGAATTTCACATGCTTTTGTAAGGTCTACCCACTAACCTAGAGGATGGTCTGCAAGAGTAGGAAGCATAGAGGGTGACGGTATGAGATCTTTAGAGCTGTTGTTCTCTACACTAGAAAGAAGCTGGAACTGCACTGCAAGCTGAGGAGCTGGTGGAGGACAGGAGTTCAGCTCTGAAGAAAGAAAGATGCAGATTTCAGTTGCATTGATAATGATGCATCACAATTAAATTAATTCATAACTTATCACAAGGAAATTAAGTCGTCAACTATAAGAATTTACTGTACAAGTGACGCAGACACTACCTTTCAGTAAATTGGTCTCTATAGTGTCACGAACAAGTTTCCAGTGAACTCCCTGCGGTTTGTACACAGCAAACAGACCATCCATTCTACGGAAAAGACGCACAGCCTGCGTGGTCATCTTCGTCCAGAAATAAATGTTACAAGCATCAGTGAAATATAAATAAGAAGTAAATGACCGATATGGCTGACAGGCAGGGAACCAACAAATTCACATGCTGCTGTGTTGAAATTCTGGCGTGACCGTCTTCTTCTACTGGCGTTACAGCAGCACAGTTGCAGTAGCGCCCTCTAGTGGATGAGATACATCAATTCAACGTGTACGCCATGCTGCTAAGGTATTTGTTGAAAGTATGCATAATATTGTCGTCTTCCAATCATATATTATTTCTTAATATACAGGAGTCCGGGGATAGTTGTCAAACGGGGAAAAAGGTGTCACAAGGTCTATATCTCAGTAACTATTTTTTTACTAGCATCTTTCTCTAGCAATGCTTTTGTAAACACCTCGTTCAAAACCTTCTTAAATTCGAATATTTTTAAATTCCAGTCTCATCATATTTGTGTTGTAGGTCTTGTGTAAACAAGTGAAAACAATTAAACCACACTTAACATATAGTGAGACTGGTCATTAATGAAATGAAAGGTGGAACTGTGTCAACACAATTAAAGGACATGAATATTTCATTTAAAGGTGCTAAAGAGGATGTTTTGTTTTATACATTTTTGTAATATTACTTGAAACTGTCATTACTAACTGATAAAAGAATATTTATTTGGTGCACTGAAAGGAATAATATTAATATACATCATCTGTGCACGAGGTAGGGCCTTAAAAACATCAGCCAATCGTTTACGCGATCATCGCGTAAATGATTGGCCCTTTGGCTTGTCAATCACTGCTGTGACGTTCCTTGTGAGAGACGTGCGCGGATTGGCCCTCTGGCTTGTCAATCACTGCCATGACGTTCCTTGTGAGAGACGAGCGCGGCTGCGCGCTCCAGTAACTTTCCACACTCCACAGGCGCCGCATGCAATGTTTTTGTCAGGAGACAGGAGTAACAACTGCAGATTATGAGTTACATACGGTGAGTCCGACATAATGAATTCACTAACGCGACAGCGAATGCCGGTGGTAAACACTCGTGTTCCAATACTCATGCACAAGTTTTGGGAGGCGTTCCCTCGAAATTCTTACGCATGTGCTCATTTCAAAAACTCAGTAACAATCTTTGGTTTCTCAGTCGACGAAAAGATCCTCTTTAGCACCTTTAATATATTTCAATCAAAAATCAGTTTGAGTTTTGTGAGCTAATCAACTTATAGGTCCCCCCCATATTCTCAATATCACTTTTCAACCATTTTTTAACAAACATAAAGGAATTGGCATTCATTTTGGTGGGAAAACAGCACAAACATCAGTTAGGTTTTGCGATGTATTTTATGATATTAATTAATGTCATATTTTGTGTAGGCCTAGCTGATTTATCTAATAATAGTAAGACGTTCAGTCTGTTATCAACTTACATGAACATTTCAAAAGATAGTTACACAATATCTTAATTTATGTAACTTGTACTAATATTATTACGTTTATTGCTTTAACTATGATTCTGTTTGAAATTTAGGTAACAATTTAGAATAAGTTTCATTAGTTAACATTAGTCAACTATATTAATTAACATTAACTAATAATGAACTGCACTTCTACAGCATTTATTAATCTTTGTTAATGTTAATTTCAACATTTACTAATACATTATTAAAATCTTGTTAACATTAGTTAATGTACTGTGAACTAACATGAACAAACAATGAACAACTGTATTTTCATGAACTAATGTTAAAGTAGATAAGAAGATAGTAAATGCAGTAACAATGTATTGCTCATGGTTACTTCATGTTAGTTAATACATTAACTAATGAACCTTATAGTAAAGTGTTACTCAAAATTTATTTGCTCAAATGTTGATTTTTTTTCTCCCCCACAGTGTTGAATTCAACCGCCTAATTCAAATTTAAAATCCTGTTAAATTAGAGCAATTTTGTGAATTCTTTCCAAACTAAATGCTAGTGTAAACTAAAATCTAGTCTTATAGTATTTTTGTTATAGTGGTTTGGGAAATGGTGATTTTAAAACCGAGAATTTTTCATTTAATAGGGTTGCTTAAAGATATTGTGAAATATTTGTCTGTGATGACATTAGCTACCACTGCCAACACCTATTGATAGAGCAGGTGTGGTTCAAATTACAACAAATAGGCTACACAAATTTGAAAGATTAAATATTATACACTTTACACAGTATGCTCAGTGTTCACAAAACATATTGCATTTGTAATCGTTTAAGCTGGTAAACAAAGTAAATGTTTAAACAAATAACATAAAGTGCATTCACTAAGACTGAATATGTACATATGTACATTTCTCCATTGTGGAAAAATTAAAAAATGAAAACCTTTACTTTTGTTACAATAATTAATTGTATATTTTTACAGTCAGTTAGTCACAAATAACCCTTTAAATACAACAAAATGCTGATATCTAGGTCTGTCAAACATCAGCTTATTATAAAAACACATTTTAATTGTTTAATGGTGTGACTCAAAAGTATATGACCTGACCCCTATAAAAAGGACACAGTTTATTATATGCACATGTTTGCTTATTATACATAATTGCTATATTATGTCTTTACTATTGATTTATGTTCACAAATGGAATCAAAGCAAACCTATACACTCGTCCTTAAAACTACAGGAAGAACAGATCATTTAAATGACTATTCTGCCTAAAATATTACTTGATTATTATTTGAAACTGTTAATATTTAAATAATGGTACACATTTTTATACATTTATTTGGGCCGTGAAAAATCCTCAAATAAAATGAAAACGATTTAAAAAGAGGGAGGAGTTTACTATTTCCAAATCATGTATAATTATTATTTAGCAGCATATATACTGTAAATATGCCTGGGTCTGTTAGATCAGGACTGACAAGCACCAGCTAAAAGATAAATATCAGAAAACAGAAAATATCTGATTACAAAAACAACAAAAATTGGAATGTTTCATAAGAAATAGAGCCTTTAATTATACAAATTTAAATAGTACATTAAATAGAGAAGAATATAACATGAAGTTTTTGTGGAAACTAATAATATGAACTGGCAAAAAAAGACAGCCCTACAAACTCAACATTATTTATCTGTTATAGTTATACACTATATAATTTTTGCATGCAAAATAAAAGTATATATTTATGTGCCCTCTGTAACCCTAGCAATCCTGTAGATTTCCACTGAGGAAAATGATTTGTCAAAACTAAATGGATGGAATGAAATGGAAATGAAGCTTTGAACTTTTATTTTGCTGAAATGGAAAATGGAAATGTATTTAAATATGTTCCTGCTATTTCTAAAGTTTCTAAAGCTTCTTCCTCATCCTACCTTCCTCATCCTACCAGTAGGCTATGTATTTTGAAAAGCACTATGCAAATAAAACGGCATTGAAGTCATTCAATTGAAAATAAACATACTGTATGTTGTATGATGTAATGCTTTGTACACGTACACCCATATTGTTCAACCTTTTCTTAATGTCTCACCAAACAGAGAACACATGAGCATATGGATCACAAATTTCTTTTTTACAGCTGATTGTGCACTGACATGAATTCTAAAGCACAAAAAAGAGGTACGTCATTGTTTTCTCCCCATTGCTTTTGGGGCATCTAAATGCCAGTGCATATAAGTTACATAACTAAGCTGTCACCAACCAAAAAGGATATGACAGAGTATTATGACTTTTGATCTGATAATGCCCTTAATTTGCTTAGAATCACTGCATATAATGTCATGTATAGGGTGGAGTAGGATTTTTCAGCTGAATGCGACCAATTAAGTAAATAGTTATAGCAAATAGCAAGTAAGCAGAAAGTCTTTGTCCCAGTTGATTTTGCTTTTCAAAGTGAACTGAACATCATGTAGCTCAAGCAGTGCGTCTTACCTGTTTTAAGTCAATGTCATGGTCCCCACAGGATTATCGAGCAGATATTTATGCACCTGCCATTTACTGCTATTACTTATCTCTATTGTACAGGCTCAAATGTTCAAAACACGAATATCTGAACACACAAGGGTGTGATTGCGTGATTGAGAACAACAGCAGAAGGCATTCATACAAGATTTAAGCGGTGATTTACGATACGTCCTGACCCAACCGTGTCTTTTTTCTCGCTAATTTAAAATTGAGCGTGACCGTGAGCAATTAGTTTTCTTTGTGTTGAAGTACATGGTTACTGCAAATCCCTCAATCAGACTGCTGAGGTGATTAAATTAAAAGGTGTTTGTCACACGTGTTCCATATCTAATCGGCCATTTCTATAGCACAGAAATGCACAAGTCTGTTTATGCTAGTAATGTGTTATCCATATAAAAGAATATCAGTTTTTCTTGCCATTTACAGTATAGGTAACTTTTACTGTAAAAGTTGCTCATATAAGACAAAATGAATTCCTGGCTGCATGAGTCCGTGAAGAAAATATCCATTCATCAACCAACTATTGCTGAGTTATGAATCATGTATTTTAGGGCTGTCAAACGATTAATCACGATTATTCGCATACAAAATAAAAGTTTGAGTTTGCCTAATAATATGTGGGTGTACTGTGTGTAATTATTATGTATATATAAATACAAACACATCCATGTATATATTTGAGAAATATTTACAAGTATATGTATTTATTTATATTTTTATATAATTTATATTATATACAAATACATTTTTTGTACATAAATAACATATTTCTCTTAAATATATACATTAATTTGTGTGTATTTATATATACATATTATTTACACACATTACTCACACATATATTATGCAAACTCAAACTTTTATTTTGTATGCGATTAATCGTGATTAATCGTTTGACAGCCCTAATTTATTTATTTTTTATGTATTGTTCATTAAAGGTCCCGTTTTTCGTGGTTTTTTGAAGCTTTGATTGTGTTTATAGTGTGCAATATAACATGTGTTCATGTTTCGCGTGTAAAAAAAACACAGTATTTTTCACATAATTTACTTATCTGTATACCGCTGTTTCCACTGTCATAAAAACGGGCTGATGACTTCCTTGTTCTATGAAGTCCCTCCTTCAGAAATACGTAACGAGTTCTGATTGTGCCAGCGGTTCCTGTGTTGTGATTCGACAGCTCTGAGCGCACCGTGCCCGGAAAAGTCACGCCTTACCATAACGTGGAGATGCACACGCTCAGTGTTATTGTAAACATGTCTTTAATTTTACCCTATCAATTTGAGCCGGAATCAGACCCGGTGATTGGACTGCGGGATGAAAATAACAGCGTTTCGACGACATGGCGACAAACACACTCTACAAACGCAACTCTTGTGTATTCCTGTGGGCGGAGGTTAGTCAAAAAACTGTTTTAGTGACGTCATTAAAGAAGGAAGTAGAGGGATGTAGTCCAAACTGGCCGTTCGATGTAGGCGACTTCTGTTAAATAAAATATCTCGCTTGGCATTGAACTTTGAGCTTTAAAATTTTACAGATTTTATTTATACTCTAACAACAACATTACACACTAACTAAAGTTTGAAACATGGGATCACGAAGAACGGGACCTTTAAGAATGAAAGAACCGAGAAAGCAAAAAGAATAATCATGAAAGTCAGTCAGAAAAGGAAGATGTTTTAACATTTAATCTAGAAGTTGTTGCAGGTTACAACTTATTGGAGTATTTTAAATGTCTTTTAAAAGTCCATATAAAGTATTTGTATCTTACATATGGACCCCATTGACTTTCATTGTATGGACATTACATTTTTCAAAATAGCATCTTTTATGCTCCCCAGAAGAAATAAAATTTTACAGGAAGGAGAGTAAATGATGACAGAATTCTTATTTTGAGGCAAACTATCCCTTTATCAGTCTTTGATTTGACACTTCACAAAACAAGAAGTTAATAATGACTAAGATGAAAAGATGAGGTTTGAAAAGATAATATTTATAAAAGTTAACCATGACTTTGTCAGAAATGATGCTGAGTCATTTTGCTTTGACTTCACTGAATTGTGTTTGCTTGAATTCACTCAACTCTCCTGTTTTTTAAATAAATAGCTTGTAAACATATCGAAATAACCCATTAAACATGAAAGTATCATGCAATAGATACAGGAAGCTATTTCTCCTTATATAAAACCTTTTTTTGGCATAAAACATTCTAGGATTTTTTTCTAAGACTGTATGTTTTTCTGTTTTCAGCACATTTATTTTAAGTCTAATTATTTTTTAGTGAAGGTTAATCAGATTTCATAAGATTGTGATGGAGGTTTCATTCCGACAACGTTAACACAACTTCTGCTACAAATGGAACAAGAGTCCGTCTGTGTAAATTTGTGTGGAGCTACAATGTTAAACCAAGGACTTTAACACAACAGAGTCACAGAGAGATTAGTTATTAAGTAACAGTTGTTATTGTTGGATCTGGTTAGTGTATGCTTTTGGTTTTATTCAGATAAGGTTTTTTTATCAGTTCCCACATATCAAAGGACGTCCTGTTGAATTCTTTAAAAAAACTTTTAAAAATGTAACTTTTGACATTAATATAAAAATAAGAGAAGATATTTGGTCCAACGAAGCTTTGAGCTTGTAAACCAAGGGTGTGTGTAGCACCTAACTGTATGTGTGAAAGAGGAAAAGTTAGCGAGTGTGTTATGTGTGTGTGCAATGAGCTGAAGATATACGGGGGGGAAGTGCGAGTATAACTTCAGTTCCCAGAGGCCCCGGCTGGAGTAAAGGTGTGGAGGTATCAACATTGTGCTGTCTTTATTATACGGCCACGTCTCCTGCGTGTGTTCATAAAGAAAGTTCAGCAAGTAAAGGAGAGGGAAAAGGGTAAGACACTTGCTTTCTCTCTGATCTGTTACTGGTATTCGTCTACCTACCAATCAGCTTTAAAATAACAACGATCAGTGGAAGATCTTGGTTAATCATTGACTCTTGTACACTTTGTAGGCTTGAATGGGCATGTGAAGTATAAACAAAGCTATGATAAATGTTTGTCTTATCAAGGATTTGACTGTTTCACTTTGGAATGTCATGAAACGAACTTTCCATATTTGTAGAAAAACTTGTACCTGTAGTGCTCATTTATTTTGTTTCTGGACAGATTGCAGATATGGGAATTCAGATGAAAGCTCTAATATTGGGTGCTGCAATGGCAGCCGTAGCTTGTACAACCATCATCGCTTTGATTCTCTCTCTTGCTAATCATCAGTCTTTGGATCAGCCATACTCAACACAGGTGCAAAAATGTTCAACTGTCAGTTGTGATGTGGCTTTGTGTGGATTCTTAACAGATTCTGTGAGGTGTAAGTCAGGAGGCATTCACCAGAAACTTTCATTCCAAGTTATTTTTCATGTCTGCTGGCAGTGCCTATGGTTTACTTAATGTAGTTCATCATCTGAAGCAGATGTTAGTATTTCATCATATAATGTTGGCAGCACCAGATAATATTTGTATAAGCATGACTAGTCATTCCAGATAACAGATCATTGCCTTTCAAATATTTTAAAATCCTTTTTCATGATAAAGTTTTCAAAGGTCACTGCTTTAAAAAATATTCATGACCTTTTCGAAATCAAGACAGGAAAATGGAGGGAAAAAGAATGGAAATGGGATTGGGATATGACATCCCTGTGAACACATGCACTAATGATTTTGAATGAACAGTGTATGTTTATATATATATATATTTTTTTGAAAATATTGTTTAATGTTAAGATATTCACGAGTAGATTTTAGATTTTTTTTAAAAAGGCACATTTAACCCCTATTTTTAATCATTTAGAATAAGAAATTACATTGATTAAATTGAACATTATCATAAAACTAGGACCAATAAAAAGATGGACTCAACCTTCAAAAAACAAACATCAAAATAACAGTAACACTTAAGTTAACTTATAGCCTACAGGTTGAAATGTTGTATAGCTAGTATGCTGAAATCAACATTAGCTAAGTTAATAAATTCTGTAAAAGTATTGTTCATTATTAGTTCATGATACCTTCATTAACTAATGTTAACAAATAGTTGTGCTATCGTTTGAAAAATCAGTTAATTCAATGCTATCTCACAACCAATTCGTACATATTTTATGAGGTGGCCAATTCATAAAAAATTCATACAATTTGTCTAAACCCCAGTGACGGGTAGGTTTAGGGGCAGGGTTTGGGGTTGGTCATTCTTATGAATTCATACGAATTTGTCAACTCGTAAAATACGTACAATTTAGCAAAAAATTTATGAATTTGTACGAGTGAGGTCGTATGAATTTGTACAAATTAGCCACCTTGTAAAATACGTATGAATTGCCGTGAGATCGGGTTGGTTAATATTTCACACATGGATAGAATGTCTGTTAAAACAATCTAAGGTAAAAACTTCTAACAACATGAAAAATCCAGAGCATGTTTTTTTTAAGACCACAAGCATACCAAACAACCAAACAAATTCTACATGATGTCTCAATAAAAACTAATAGTGAATCACTGTTTTATTAGCTAATCATGTGGTATAACATGAATGTGATAGTTGTTGCCAAGTTTTCTCTCAGGATGTCTGTGTTAAGTAGTAAATCCCAAAATTAAGTTTTGTCTAAATTTATGGAGCTCTTTGTCTGACTTCCTCAGTATGGGATTGTGTTTGATGCCGGCTCTTCTCACACGGCCCTCTTCCTGTACCAGTGGCTGGGGAACAAAGAGAACAACACTGGAATAGTTTCTCAGAAACAGAGCTGTGATGTAGATGGTGAGTACAGCGCAGGGAACTTTAACAGCTCTCAGTTCTGTTTTGCTATAAGTATATATAACATTTTCAGGGATTAAATGATGTCTTATAAGGTGTCAAAGCTGATCTAATGCATTCACTCATTTAGTTACTGCATTCACTTTTTGTAATTTTTTTACACTATATATATATTTTTCTCTCTATATATAAGTAACATACTGTAAATGGTTTCAGTAAGATCGGCCATATTTGACTCTGGACCACAAAACCAGGGTCAATAAGGGTCAGTTTTTTGAAATTGAGATTTATACATCATCTGAGCTGAATATATATATATATATATATATATATATATATATATATATATATATATATACAAAGCTGAATAAATAAACTTTCAATTGATGTACGGTTTGTTAGGATAGGATATATATTTGGCCAAGATACAACTATTTGAAAATCTGGAATCTGAGGATGCAAAAAAATATAAATACTGAGAAAATTGCCTTAAAAGTTGTCCAAATGAAGTCCTTAGCAACGCATATTTCTTACAAAAAAAAAAAAAAAAATTGGGATATATTTATGGTAGGAAATTTACAAAATATCTTTATGGAATATGATCTTTACTTAATATCCTAACGATTTTTGGCATAAAAGAAAAATCAATAATTTTGACCCATACAATGTATTGTTGGCTATTGCTACAAATATACCCGTGTGACTTATGACTGGTTTTGTGGTCCAGGGTCACATATATAAAACGATGATAATGATTAAAATGTGTGTGTATATATATATATATTTGTAGCAATTACTTTTTTACATATATATATATATATATATATATATATATATATATATATATGTATGTGTGTGTGTGTATATATATACATATATATGTATGTGTCTGTGTGTGTATATATATATATATATATATATTAGGGATGCAACAATACAGTTAGCCCACGGTTCAATACATACCTCGGTTTTTTAACCACGGTTTTCGGTTCAGTTTGTTATTCTATGCTTAGGCAATAGGAACAGTAAGAGGTTAGTAGAAAAAGTAAAAACGATTTATTGCAATACTCGTTTATTTTATTTAAAAGCAAAGAAAAGTCCACTAGTTTCTAGTGTATTGTATAATATAAAATAATTTTTTATTTTAAAATTAACACTGACATCTCACAGCTGTTGGTAGCCCATGTACAAACTGTACAAACAAATTCTCCAAAGCTGTTTACCAAGCTTTCGATTAAATTTAATATTTGAAATCACCAATAAAATCTGACAACAACTGCCTCATTTTATTTTATTTTTTTTCTCAAACGCTGGAATCATTACAAAAAATCTGTACTTTTCAGGCTGGATCAAGCTAATGCGCATGCGCAGACCTAAATGCGCGTCTCTTGTGCCTCATTTCGGAGACACTCGTCTGGCTGTTTCTATAGAAACCGGTGCTTCTAACGGCCGCTGCAGTGACGCGATGACTTTATCAGTCAGCGATTGGCTCTTATTTAGAAGGCGGGACTTATTCCACCATATTGCGCGTTTCACTTTCTCCCATTCAAAACAATACGAGTGACGCGTCTTGTGTTATTCTATAGTCTTTGATTATACTCAACGGCAAAACCGAAATGTCTCCACACCACGGATTTGAAAGACGCCGGCGCTTCCTCGTACTGTAGCCTCACTTCCCCGCCGCTCGCCATGTTAAAGTGTGGAATGATGGTTCAGCGCCCCCTAACTTTAGAGCATAGTGATTGAATATTTACTCGCGGGGAGGAGTACTCGTAGACTTACAGGCACACACAAACAGTCAATTCGGAGAGAAATAAAACGCACATAAATTATTTAAACGTAAAACCGAAAAAACCGCAATTCACAAGCGCGTATTGAACCGTGGATGTCGTACCGAACGGTTCAATATTATATTGAGAATTGTGGCATTCCTAATATATATATATATATATAGAGAGCTCTTATTTTTATTTATTTATTTATTTTTAATAGGTGATGGCATATCAAGCTATGTTGAAAACCCACCAGCAGCTGGAGAAAGTCTTAAGAAATGCTTGGATGTTGCCAAAGCACTAATACCAGAAGGACAGCGGAAGGCTACACCTGTGTACCTTGGTGCCACTGCTGGCATGCGGCTTCTTAGGTGAATGTATCAACATCTGGTTGATTTATCATAAAAATTTGAAAATATTTATCTATATTTGCATAAATGATCAGTGTTATCATTTATATCACAGATTACAGAACCAAAGTCAAGCAGACAGCATCCTCGTAGAAGTCACCAAAACAATCCAAAGTTATCCATTTGATTTCCGAGGGGCCAGAATACTCTCTGGCATGGAGGAGGGGGCTTATGGCTGGATCACCATCAACTACCTCTTGGAAAGATTTATCAAGGTGACTAATGGCTTTACAGTACTGATGGAAATAGGACTGATTGGCTATTAATGCAGTTGTTTCCAAATTTGAGGGTCAGCTTATTTTTTCACACATGTATTGATTTATTAAAAAATATAGATGTAATCCATACAGATAATGACATCGCATGTATAATGAAGATCATAATTTCTGGTTTTAATTTAAGAATTAACATCGCAGACACACATACACACACACACATACACAGTATTTATACATATTTATGTCTACTTTTTTACACATATTTATGTCTACTTTTAAATAAAAAAAGATTAAAGTGTGTGCACATTTATACATGTGTATGGACAATAGTTCATTAATTAAAAAGAAAGTTGAACAACCAACACCAATGCAACATCAATAATTTGAAACTAGTTATTTCCTTGTCTTTTTGGATATTTTTATTTGTCATTAGTTCTAAAGGCCATTGAACATATTGTGATACTTTCACTGAATCAGTTAAGCCAATCACTCAACAACAGTAAAATGTTTTTTAATCACTCTTAATGGCCTCTCTTTTGTTAGAACATCCTGTACCTCTTAATGGTTTTCCTTGCAGCACACATTTGAGGGCCTTTGGATCCACCCTAAAGCAGGAACGATCCTTGGAGCGCTAGATCTCGGTGGTGCATCAACACAGATCTCATTCATCCCAAAAGACCCAGTGAGAGTCCCAGATTCAGCTCTTAATCTCCAGCTCTATGGGTACAAGTATGAGTTGTACACACACAGCTACTTGTGCTACGGCAAGGACCAGGCTTTGAAGAAACTTCAGGCATACCTTCACAAGGTTGGTTTTTAAAGGGTTCACATAATGCTGTATCTGTACCATACCAGTTTTAGCACAACACTTTTACTGTATGTAGGTTTAGAAAGAAAGTAAGTGTATAAAAATATGGACAAAGTGAATTTCTGATATGGTGTTTTTGCTTCATCCAGACTGCTGGACCAACACAATTTATCAGTCACCCATGCTACCACAAAGGATATATACTCAATGTTACTATGGCTGAACTTTACAACTCCCCTTGTGTGGTCAAACCAAACAATTTTATCCCCACGGATACACTCGCTTTCTCAGGAACGGGTAATTCATCCCTCTGTCTTTCTCTAATGGACAACATTGTTAACCTCACCAACTGTGCCTTATCACCAGACTGTGGTTTGGATGGTGCCTATCAGCCTCCTGTCAATGGTGAATTCTTTGTGAGTGTTGCTTTCCTTATCAAATCTTTGTTAAAGGGTTAGTTCACCCAGAAATGAAAATTCTGTCATTAATTACTCACCCTCATGTTGTTCTACACCCATAAGACCTTCGTTCATCTTCAGAACACAAATTAAGATATTTTTGATAAAATCTGATGGCTTAGTGAGGCCACTAATGAGAGCAAATCTACTGAACCTCTCAAGGTCCATAAAGGTACTCAAAATATTTAAATCAGTTCATGTGAGTTCAGTGGTTCAATCTTAATATTATAAAGTGACGAGAATTCTTTTTGTGCACCAAAAAAAAAACCAAAAAAAATGTTCAACAATATCTAGTGATGGCCGATTTCAAAACACTGCTTAATGAAGCTTCGGAGCGTTACGAATCGAATCAGTGGTTCGGAGCGCCAAAGTCACGTGATTTCAGCAGTTTAGCCATTTGATAGGAGATCCGAATCACTAATTCAAAACAAAAGATTTGTTAAGCTCAGAAGCAGTGTTTTGAAATCGACCATCATGAGATATTGTTGAAAAGTCGTTATTTTGTTTTTTTTTTGCGCACAAAAAGTATTATCGTCACTTTATAATATTAAGGTAGAACCACTGATCTCACATAAACTGTTTTAAATATGTTTTTAGTACCTTTATGGATCTTGAGAGGTTCAGTAGTTTTGCTCTCAACTCACTGAGCCATCGGATTTCATCAATAATATCTTAATTTGTGTTCCAAAGATGAATGGAGGTCTTACAGGTGTAGAATGACATGAGGGTGAGTAATAAATGACATTATTTTCATTTTTGGGTGAATTAACCCTTTAATTACTAGCATTATATTTAAGTTTGGAGCTTTAATGTAATGAAGGAAATTAAAACAGCTACTGTGGAAAATATAGAATAACACAACTTTGGTTTTTTATATAGTGTCTTTTACATGACCTTATATGGACATGCAAAAACAAAAAAGTTATACAATATTTGATTGTCTATTTTGCAGTGTTTCCTGCCACAGCAAAAGAAATAATATTTTACCTGAGTTATGAATTCGCCATCTTAAATATGATGTTTATCTCTAAATAATGTCAAGAAACAAATTGTCCTAGCAGACTGCACATGAAAACAATAATGGCTTCAATGCAACCAGTTTATTAGATTAAAAAACAAATGATTTTTTGGTTAATCAAAACTATGCAGAGCAACGAATGCAGTCTGAATCCCAATGAATGAGCCGATTCTTTTAAACCGGGGTGCCCAACCCTGTTCCTGGAGATCTATCTACCTCCAAAGTTTAGCTCCAACCCTGATAAAACACACCTGAATCAGCTAATTAAGATCTCCAGGAGCACTTGATCATTACAGACAGATGTGTTGAGCTGGGCTGGAGCTGAACTCTGCAGGAAGGGAGATCTCCAGGAACAGGGTTGGGCACCCGTTTTAAACAGTTCACAAAAACAAGTCACTGGTTTGAATTATTCACTCTCAGTGCTGGGTAGTAACTGATTACATGTAATCTGGATTATGTAATCAGATTCCAAAAAGTAAGTACTTGTAATTAGATTATATTACTGTTTAAAGTATACTCATAATCAGACTAGTCACTTTTTTATTGAGACCCACACAACATTTGGTCACTGCATTTATAGAAATCATTTTACTTTTAAAAAGTGTTTTCTTCAAAATACAGAACATTGCAACACTGCATATTTAATCAGCTCCTGATGAGCACATTAATCATTATTTGAATTATCACTCACTCAGTGAGTCATTTAACCACATATTCCTGTCTTTGGAAGTCTTTTGTCTTTCAAATGCTTTAAAATGTACAAATTCACGTCATTTCTTAATTAAATGCAATGCAGGGATTCTCCAACTTTTTAAAAAAAAATCTGCCAGCTGAAACTTTTTGACCTAATGTATTTACTTGAAGTAAGTTAATAAGTTAGGTCAATAATAAAATTAAGTCAATAATAATAATAATAATAATAATAATAATAAATCATATTAAGTTCACTGTTCTCTGATGTCGGTTAATGACATGCAGGAAAACAATCTATTTTGTTTTTATTTTTAAATTATTTTACTTTTAATTTTTAATTAAAGGGTTAGTTAACCCAAAAATGAAATTTCTGTCATTAATTACTCACCCTCATGTTGTTCCACACCCGTAAGACCTTCGTTCATCTTCAGAAGACAAATTAAGATATTTTTGATGAAATCTGAGTTTTTTTATCCTCCATTGAAAGCAAAGAAATTACCACATTCAATGTCCAGAAATGTAGTAAAAACATTGTTAAAATAGTCAACATGAATATAGGGGTTCAACCTTAATGTTATGAAGCGACGCAAATACTTTTTGTGCACTAAACCAAAACAAAAATAATGACATTATTCAACAACTTTTCCTCTTCCCTGTCAGTCGGTTAAGCAGTTGGCATAGTGCTGCGTTTCCGTGTTTACGTCCGAACGCCGGCTTATTATTGGCCGGCTCCTGCTTCAGCATCACACGCATGCCTCGTGCTGCTCACGTGAAGAGGCGTCGGCCAATACTGAGCCGCCATTCGGATATAGAACCTGGAAGCTGCAACGAAAATAGCATAGCTGAGAGACGAGGATTTGTTGAATAAAGTAATTTTTGTTTTGTTTTTGGAAACAAAAAGTATTCTTGTGGATTCATAACATTAAGGTTGAACCACTGTTATCATGTTGACTTTTAACAATGTTTTTACTACTTTTCTGGACATTGAATGTGGTAATTTCATTGCCTTCAATGGAGGATAAAAGAAACCACTTGGATTTCATCAAAATATCTTAATTTGTGTTCTGAAGATGAATGAAGGTCTTACAGGAACAACATGAGGGTGAGTAATTAATGACAGAATTTTTATTTTTGGGTGAACTAACCCTTTAATAACTTTTCATTAAACTCACAATCCTCCTGCAGTTCCATTACAAACCCCAGTCTGGGGAACCTTGATGTAATACAAGTTAGGTCAAGTGTAATCTAAAAGTAATCAGAAAGTAGTCCGATTACATAACCTTAAATGTTTAATGTAATGGATTACGTTAATAACTACAATTTGTCTTCAATTTAGAAGTAGTAAACCGACTACAATTTGTAAGTAATCTACCCAGCACTGTTCAATCTGATGAATCCTTTACTGAACTGAATCTATCAGAGCGATTCCTGAATGAACACGTACAGAAGTAGCCTACAAATGAATATTTTCAGTGATGTCTGTATCAAATTCTCCTCTATCCTTTTTGCCATAATTCGTGTTTTGTTTGTCTTAAAATAACTAAAGCTATTTCATGTCCATCGAAGGCTTTTTCAGCATACTTCTACACCTTTGACTTCCTTGGCCTTGCACCAAAAGCTCCACTGACACGGGTTGTTTCCACTATTGAGACTCACTGCAACAAAAACTGGACCACTGTGAGTCCACAGATATTATTACAATATATATAATAATCCTACATTTCATTGTAAAAAGCCTGGTGAGATGAGAAGTGTTAATATATTGTATTAGTTAGTATATAAATGTTTAGTATATTTGATAATGCTGATCCTTAAATTCATGGTGGTTATTCCTTTCTGCAGCTTACTGCTGAAAATCCAGCCATTAAGCCAAAATATCTGAAAGATTATTGTGCTTCTGCTCATTATATTATGACTATTCTGCTGAAAGGATACAAGTTCAATGACACCTGGGATCAAATCTCTTTTGAGAAACAGGTAAGGAACACAGTTTCATAAATGTAAGTTATTAGCCTTCCTGTGTCGCAATGAAGCTGTTTAGTGATTAATAAATCATTAGGGATGTAACTTGCATTGATCAAAAGCACAATGGTTGTATCTCATAAACTGACGGCATAACATATGCCTCAACCTATATCAGATGACCTCTGCTCCAGCAGTATGAGGAAACCTCTTGCTTCTAGAAATTTCCTTTTTCTGTCTTATCAGTGTGATGTGGGGATTTGTACTCGTATATGATCTTATGATGGTTACAGGTAGGGGAGACAGATATTGGTTGGACATTGGGCTACATGCTGAACCTGACCAACATGATTCCCTCTGAACACTCCAGAGCGGTGACAGGGGTGCTGCACAGTCAATGGGCGGCTCAGATTTTCTTCATCGTATTTGCCCTATTCCTCAGTCTACTTATTATAGGCATCTTGTTTGTCCGTGATCCAAAGCACTAAGTTGTATGTGTCATGAGTGAATGTTTATGTTTACATTAATATTTATCACTTATATTTCAGATATGAAGATCGACACACAACTCTTTTGACTACTGTTTGAGATGTTTTCTTCACAAAGACCTTGCAAACAGTGAAATAATCTATACATTTTGACATTATGATAACAAAAATGAGATATTTCTACAAATTATTGCTTTTTGTGAGTTTAAGTTATTTAAAGTAGCGTCTTGTTTTGAAGGATGACTAGTTATACCTCAATGATTTAGTCTGTGCAAACTAATTCAGTAAATTGAGTTACAGAGATTTTTCATCATTTATAAACTCTGAATCATAAGAGTATAATTTTTTTATTTGTTTGTATTCATGTTTACTTCCACTCAGCACTTACAGTTGGACTTAGATATTAAATATATGTAAAGTTACATTATTATTTGTGATTAAAAAAATGAAACCGTTATTGTGCTTTGTACATATTTATAAAACACTGAAATTATATTTCCCTTAAGCAACGATATATAAGCAGCTTATATTTTGCCTTTGCTTTTTGCGAAGAGTTACACTACCTTCAAAAGTTTGGGATCAGTAAGATTTTAACATATAATTTTGAAGTGTAATTTATTTCTGTGATGGCAAAGCTACATTTTCAACAATCATTACTCCAGTCTTCAGTGTCACATGATCCTTCAGAAATCATTCTAATATGCTGATTTGGTGCTCAAGAAACATTTCTCAATTATTAATGTTTAAAATGGTAGTTCTTATTAAAATGTCTCTGGGAGCTGTGATATATTTTCAGGATCACTGTTGAATAAAAGTATTAATTTCTTTTTTTTTTTAAATGTACTGACCAAAGAACTTTTGAATGGTAGTGCAGCTCTGTGTGTGGGAGTGTGTTTTTAACAGCAACCAGATTTCTTCGGTGGTGGTTCTCTTCTTAATTTTGTGTGTTCCTCTTTCCGTGTCTTGCGCTGCACTAACAGCCTAGTAGCAATGAGAAATGAGTCATTATGCACGGATAGAAAACACACATATTAAACAAGTAATAATTGGTGTGATGGGTTTTGTTTGTTTTGAGTCTTACTCTGCAAGAGTCCTCATGGATTCTGACACATTAGCCCCAGTTGCAGCACTGCACTCCATGAAAAGTATGTCATACTCCTAACGAAAGGAAAAATTCAACCAAACTAGTAGTAGAAATAGACTTATGCAAAACAATTAGTACTGTTGGGGTCACAGTGAACTCTTACTCTGGCCAGATCCACCCCTTCCTGAATCTGGACTTCACGTTCAGCAGAATCGTTCTTGTTTCCGAGCAATATCATGATGGCATCATCGGGAGCCCTTTCCTGTGCGATATAATACAATTAAGGGAAGGAAACAGAGATATAGCCTAGTTTATTTTCACAAAATTACTTTCGATAAATGCTCAATTTAGGTTTCCTTGAAAATATAAGGTGTTATATTTTGACAAAAATACAAGGAAAATTAAGAAAAGAAAACAATATTTACCCGAGCTTGAGAGATCCAGTCTCGTACAGAAATAAAACTCTTTGAACATGTGATTTCATACATGAGCAGAAGCCCATCAGCCTTGTGGAACACTTGTGTGGTGATGCTGTGAAACCTTATAAAGATTTTTGGGGCGGTTAAATCACACACCATCAAACCTCTTTTTTCATGTATTATTTTGTTCTGATGTCTTACCTCTCTTGACCTGCTGTATCCCATATCTGCAGTTTAACAGTTCTTTCAGGGAGCAAAACAGTCTGTACACAGGTATCAACACCTGGATGCAAACAATATTAACTATGTATGATGTACACAAGTTTTAAGTTATTCTATTTTATGAATTTATACATTTATACACATCACCTAGGCTTTCCTTTTTCTTCCTAGAAATGGTATGTTTTATACAGCGGGTACGGAAAGTATTCAGACCCCCTTAAATTTTTCACTCTTTATTATATTGCAGCTATTTGCTAAAATCATTTAAGTTCATTTTTTTCCCTCATTAATGTACACACAGCACCCCATATTGACAGAAAAACACAGAATTGTTGACATTTTTGCAGATTTATTAAAAAAGAAAAACTGAAATATCACATGGTCTTAAGTATTCAGACCCTTTGCTGTGACACTCATATATTTAACTCAGGTGCTGTCCATTTCTTTTGATCATCCTTGAGATGGTTCTACACCTTCATTTGAGTCCAGCTGTGTTTGATTATACTGATTGGACTTGATTTGGAAAGCCACACACCTGTCTATATAAGACCTTACAGCTCACAGTGCATGTCAGAGCAAATGAGAATCATGAGGTCAAAGGAACTGCCTGAAGAGCTCAGAGACAGAATTGTGGCAAGGCACAGATCTGGCCAAAGTTACAAAAAATTTCTGCTGCACTTAAGGTTCCTAAGAGCACAGTGGCCTCCATAATCCTTAAATGGAAGACGTTTGGGACGACCAGAACCCTTCCTAGAGCTGGCGGTCCGGCCAAACTGAGCTATCGAGGGAGAAGAGCCTTGGTGAGAGAGGTAAAGAAGAACCCAAAGATCACTGCGGCTGAGCTCCAGAGATGCAGTCGGGAGATGGGAGAAAGTTGTAGAAAGTCAACCATCACTGCAGCCCTCCACCAGTCAGGGCTTTATGGCAGAGTAGCCCGACGGAAGCCTCTCCTCAGTGCAAGACACATGAAAGCCCGCATGGAGTTTGCCAAGATGGTGAGAAATAAGATTCTCTGGTCTGATGAGGCCAAGATAGAACTTTTTGGCCTTAATTCTAAGCGGTATGTGTGGAGAAAACCAGGCACTGCTCATCACCTGTCCAATACAGTCCCAACAGTGAAGCATGGTGTTGGCAGCATCATGCTGTGGGGGTGTTTTTCAGCTGCAGGGACAGGACGACTGGTTGCAATCAAGGGAAAGATGAATGCGGCCAAGTACAGGGATATCCTAGACGAAAACCTTCTCCAGAGTGCTCAGGACCTCAGACTGGGCTGAAGGTTTACCTCCCAACAAGACAATGACCCTAAGCACACAGCTAAAATAACGAAGGAGTGGCTTCACAACAACTCTGTGACTGTTCTTGAATGTCCCAGCCAGAGACCTGACTTAAACCCAATTGAGCATCTCTGGAGAGACCTAAAAATGGCCTGTCCACCAACGTTTACCATCCAACCTGACAGAACTGGAGAGGATCTGCAAGGAGGAATGGCAGAGGATCCCCAAATCCAGGCGTGAAAAACTTGTTGCATCTTTCCCCAAAAGACTCATAGCTGTATTAGATCAAAAGGGTGCTTCTACTAAATACTGAGCAAAGGGTCTGAATACTTAGGACCATGTGATATTTCAGTTTTTCTTTTTTAGTAAATCTACAGAAATGTCAACAATTCTGTGTTTTTCTGTCAATATGGGGTGCTGTGTGTACATTAATGAGGAAAAAAAAATTAACTTAAATGATTTTAGCAAATGGCTGCAATATAACATAGAGTGAAAAATTTAAGGGGGTCTGAATACTTTCCGTACCCACTGTATATACTAACATGTACCATGACACTATATACTACTGTTCTAAAATTTGGGATCAGTATGATTTTTAAAAAAAGAAATGACTACTTTTATTCAGCAAGGATGCATTAAATTGATCAGAAGTGACAGTAAAGACATTTATAATATTACAAAAGTATCCTGGACAATGTATAATGGTTTTGAATGAACCCAAATCTTTGAATGGTAGTTTATATAATTACTTCAGTAATCAATAATTGCAATCTCATCTCCATCGCAACACTCACCAATAGTGGAGCGGAAATCCTCAGTGAACTGCCCTTCATGGAAGCGTCTTACAAAGGACGTCTTCCCCACACAGCTGTTTCCCACCATGACCACATTAAACTGTACTTCACTATCTGAAATTATATGACAGTTTGTTGACATGAGTACTAGATATTAAAGTTTAAGTATTGGACAATGTTTTATCACTTTGCTCACTCCTGTTTAAATTTATCGTCTGCCTCGTTCCAGTACTTCTGTCGTGCTTTATGGCTTGGTCCAAGGAAACAAGACCAGCACCAGTGCCTTTTGGAACAGTTTCTTCATTTCTGGAACAGAAAAAAGATATATTAGTTTATTTTCATATTTAAAAGAGATTCTTATAACTCTTATACAGCACTCTGTCATACCTGGCTTCCATATTGCTCTGCTCAGAAATCGGTTGGGAAATTGGTTGATTCCCTGGTTGTAAGCCGAGATACGGATCACAAACCTTAACAAAACAAAACATTTGTAAGTGTTTTAAAACAAATACAATTTCCATGAAAGATTCAAGTACAAAAACATGTCTAAGGACATTTCCTAAACGAAGAAATACATACTGTTAAATCACTGTGCAGATTGTCCTCGACCTCAGAGATGTTTGGTTTATGAACTCCATCCTCTAATTCATTCCTCATGTCAGAAGCATCCAGCCTACCAAGGCCTTGTTTGCCTTTATTAGTGCGTCTGGACCCAAACTTCCTTTTAGTTGAAGGGGACGTCCTTTCTTGGACAACAGGGTTGCCGCTTTCTTCGAGCTGACCGCCACTTGTGTGTGCACTGGGGACATCAAGATACTCTTTATTTAGCTTATTTTCAGGGATATTATGCACTCCAGACACCTCAACTCTTTCAAGGTCCTTTATTTCTTGCTTATTTGTCTCTAAGTTCTCTTCTATCTCCCCATCCTCTTTATCTTCATTCTCCCTTTCTGCTTTGATCTGCTGTCTGGGATTCTTGCGAGTTGAACCCATTTTTCTTCTTCGTCTTTCTGGTGAGTTGGGTTCACTGTGAGTTTTGGAGCTCTGTGATGGTTTTGATTTGATTTCAAGGTTTTCTAGCTTATTGAGATCAGGAATATTCGCTAAGTCACCTGAGTTTGGCTGATTGACAATCAATTCATAATTCGATGAACTTTGAGAAGTCTTATTTAAAGCTCTCTCTATCTCACTAAGAAGTGAATCCTCTGACTGATTAGAGTAATCTTGAATTGTTTGTTCTCCTACAGCTTTTCCTACTAAGCTCATTTCAGAGTCCTGAGATATCTGCAGATGTGTGTCTGCAGTTTCCATGTCCTCATATGCATCTCTCTTCCCCCGTATTCTTCCTTCTCTGAGATTCTTCCGAGTCGAGCCCATCTTCCTTCTTTTCTCAATTGTAACAGTCTCTGGCTGTAGATGTTTGGTAACATCAACATTTACTAACTGATTTTCACATATTTGAAGAGTATTTTCAGGTGTTTCAGGTCCAGTTGGTTCACTGTGGTCAGAATTATTCTGATAATTTTCACCTTCTTTTAAATCAGTTGCACCAACTAACATTTCAGATTCAAAATCTGTGGTGCTCACAGCTTCTGAGGACATCTCCTTGGGCTGACTAATGCTTGATGCTAAAGGCATATCATCCAAATCATCCTCTGCTTTTTTAGTTTCTCTATCCATTGCCATATCAAGTATATCTTCCTGGTCACCCATGTTTTCTCGAGGTTTTCTTCGGGTGGAGCCCATCTTTCGCTTCTTTTCATGGGTGGAAGGTATTTTTTGAGAGCTGTTTTCATGAACAACATCATCTTGAGTGATTTTTAGTTCTTGTGTGGGAATAGCATGGCACATGGTTTCAGTTTGTTCAGGCTCTGATGCTCCATGAACATGCTGATCAAGGTAATGATGAACATCTTCGCGACTGACTGTCAAGACAAACTTGTCCGTTGTCCCCTCATAGAGATCGATTGCCTCATTCAGACTATTACTGTCATTTTCAGTATTCTCTATGCCCTTTTCCTCACTCACATCAGATGGGTCATGGATATTGAGAGAAACTTCCTTCACTGCATCTTCTGATTCAGAAAACATGTTCGAAATAGCTGCTTGATGAGAAAATTCAACAGGAAAGTTTTGTTCAACGTCTTCATCCAATTTATTTTCTCCTTCACTGGTTGCTAAATGTGGGTCTGTATCCTGCTCCTTTGTCATTCCTTTACTCTCTCCATACATCTTTTTGGATTCTTCTTCTCTTCTCTGCCCTTTGTTCCCTCTGAGTGTCTTGCGTGTTGACCCCATTTTTCGTTTTTGAACAACTGGAATCGTGTTTGATTGTACATCTTTTCTTTGAGACTCTTCAGAAATGATGCTTATGATTTCACTTTGTTCAGGAACTGAGTATGTCTCAACATCTCCCAAAGGAAGGTCTGAAGCCATCTCAGCAGCTTGGTTTTGATCAATTTCTTCTGAGTTTTCTGTCTGCACATCTGATTTACTAGCCACTTCCTGAATGTCAAGGCCTTCTTTACCAGCAGATGAACTAAACACTTGCTGATGTACAGGAGATCCTGTAATGGCTTCTTCAAGAGTCAATTTCTCCTCAGACTTTGTGGTCCCATCATCAATTGTTGTATTTTCAGCTTCTCCCTCTTTCTCTTCCTCAACCTCCTCTTCATTTACCATCCTCTTCCCTCTCTTCCGAGTTGACCCCATTTTTCTCTTCTGCAAAGATCTGTTGGAGACTGAATGCATTTCAACTACCTCTGTTGAAGGTACAAAAGTGTCACTCATGACATCCTCAGATGACACATGAATTTGAGTCTCCTCCATAAGAGACAAGACAAGATCAGAATGACTTGTAAGGCTGTCGCTAACAAAATCTTCAGCTCTCTCTGGGACCTCTAATAAATGTGAGCCAGTATCATCTTGTGATGGACCAGTTTGTGTTTGAGATACATCTGATCTTTGCTCTTGTTTTAAATCATCACATAGCTGCACTGACATACCCACTGGCTTTGTGGTCATTCTCTCCTCATCTTCATCGTCTCTTATTTTCATAATTTCTTGTGTCACATTGTGATCAAATACATTAAATTGGTCTTGAATTTCTGAGAGCGTTTCTGTGTCTTCTTGTCCTGACACTTCTACTCTCACTTTTCTTTGTCCTTTGTTCCCACTGAGAGGTCTTCGAGTTGAGCCCATTTTTCGCTTGTGAACAACTGGACTCGATTTTGAGTGTGCCTCCTCTCTGTGAGAATCTTCATGAATGGTGTTGATGTCACTTTGCTTGAGAATTGTTTCTGTTTCTCCTGAAACTTCTTTATCTGCATTTTTAGACACTTTCAATGCTTCCACATTTAAATCAGGAGAACTTTGAAGAAAAACTGACTCAGAAGTCATATCACTCTCCACTGTATCTTTATTTCCAATACTGTCATCTTCTCTCACTGAAACACTAGCATCATGAGAGATCTCTTCTGTTCTTTCTGCTTCAGATGTTAAGTCACTCATTTTGTTTTCTGTTTCAATTTCTGAGTGTGATTGTGTGTCTCCCTCTGCTGGCACTCTTTCAGCATCTCCAGTATTTTCCTGGGACTCTTCATTAATTTTTGTGAGGGTCTGTGATTCTGTGATGTGACAGACAGTTACTGCAGTGGATTCTTCAGACACTAAATCTAAACTAAATGATGACTGCATGAGAGCAGATTCAGACCCTTCAGCAGGACCAACATCAATCTTCTCACATATTTCCTCCTGTTCTTTAGCTTCATCTTTTGACCTTTGTGATGTAATTTCATCTGGACTGGGTTCATACACCAAACTGAATGTTTCTTTCTCCACATTGATCATAGCTTCACTGTCAAGCGTCTCATTTTCATCATGATATTTTCTTTCCTTTCCTTTATTCCCTTTGAGAGGCCTTCGAGTTGAACCCATTTTTCGCTTGTGAACAATTGGACTCGATTTTGAGTGTTCCTCCTCTCTGTGTGAATCTTCAGGAAAGATGTTGGTGTCACTTTGATCAGAAATTGTATCTGTCTCTCTTGATGCTTCAGTGGCATCATGCACAACAAGACCAGTATCAGTCACAGAAGAAACATTCTCAGTATTTTCAGATGCTTTCAATGCTTCCAGTTTTGCATCAGTGAAAGTATCATTTTGAAGCAATTCAGACTCAGTAGTCATATTACTCTCCACTGTAACTGTATCTACAATAAACTGGACTTCTCTGACTAAAACTGTTGCTTCACAGATGTTTTCTTCTGTTCTTTCTGCTTCAGATGTTGTTATGTCGCTCATTTTGTTTTCTGTTTGAATTTCTGAGTGTGATTCTGCGTCTCCCTCTGCTGGCACTCTTTCAGCATCTCCAGTATTTTCCTGGGACTCTTCATTAATTTTTGTGAGGGTTTGTGATTCTGTGATGTGACAGACAGTTACTGCAGTGGATTCTTCAGACACTAAATCTAAACTAAATGATGACTGCATGAGATCAGATTCAGACCCTTCAACAGGACCAACATCATTCTTCTCACATATTTCCACCTTCTGTTCTTTAGCTTCATCTTTTGAGATTTGCAACGTAGATTCACCTGGACTGGGTTCATACACCAAACTGAATGTTTCTTTCTCTACATTAATCATACTTTCACTATCATGTGTCTCATTTTCATCATGATATTCTCTTCTTTTTCTTTGCCCTGTATCTCCTCTGAGAGGTCTTCGTGTAGAGCCCATTTTTCGCTTGTGAACAACTGGACTCGATTTTGAGTGTGCCTCCTCTCTGTGAGAATCTTCATGAATGGTGTTGATGTCACTTTTCTTGAGAATTGTTTCTGTTTCTCCTGAAACTTCTTTCTCAGCATTTTTAGACACTTTCAATGCTTCCACATTTAAATCAGGAGAACTTTGAAGAAAAACTGACACAGAAGTCATATCACTCTCCACTGTATCTTTATTTCCAATACTGTCATCTTCTCTCACTGAAACAGTAGCATCATGAGAGACCTCTTCTGTTCTTTCTGCTTCAGATGTTGTTAAGTCACTCATTTTGTTTTCTGTTTGAATTTCTGAGTGTGATTCTGTGTCTCCCTCTGCTGGCACTCTTTCAGCATCTCCAATATTTTCCTGGGACTCTTCATTAATTTTTGTGAGGGTTTGTGATTCTGTGATGTGACAGACAGTTACTGCAGTGGATTCTTCAGACACTAAATCTAAACTAAATGATGACTGCATGAGAGCAGATTCAGACCCTTCAGCAGGACCAACATCATTCTTCTCGCATATTTCCACCTCCTGTTCTTTAGCTTCATCTTTTGAGATTTGCAACGTAGATTCACCTGGACTGGGTTCATACACCAAACTGAATGTTTCTTTCTCTACATTGATCATAGCTTCACTGTCAAGTGTCTCATTTTCATCATGATATTTTCTTTCCTTTCCTTTATTCCCTTTGAGAGGCCTTCGAGTTGAACCCATTTTTCGCTTGTAAACAATTGGACTCGATTTTGAGTGTGCCTCCTCTCTGTGTGAATCTTCAGGAAAGATGTTGGTGTCACTTTGATCAGGAATTGCATCTGTCTCTCTTGATGCTTCAGTGGCATCATGCACAACAAGACCAGTATCAGTCACAGAAGAAACATTCTCAGTATTTTCAGATGCTTTCAATGCTTCCAGTTTTGCATCAGTGAAAGTATCATTTTGAAGCAATTCAGACTCAGTAGTCATATTACTCTCCACTGTAACTGTATCTACAATAAACTGGACTTCTTTGACTAAAACTGTAGCTTCACAGATGTTTTCTTCTGTTCTTTCTGCTTCAGATGTTAAGTCGCTCATTTTGTTTTCTGTTTGAATTTCTGGGTGTGATTCTGTGTCTCCCTCTGCTGGCACTCTTTCAGCATCTCCAGTATTTTCCTGGGACTCTTCATTAATTTTTGTGAGGGTTTGTGATTCTGTGATGTGACAGACAGTTACTGCAGTGGATTCTTCAGACACTAAATCTAAACTAAATGATGACTGCATGAGATCAGATTCAGACCCTTCAGCAGGACCAACATCAATCTTCTCACATATTTCCACCTCCTGTTCTTTAGCTCCATCTTTTGAGATTTGTAATGAAGATTCATCTGGACTGGGTTGATCCTCCAAACTGAATGTTTCTTTCTCTACATTTATCATACTCTCACTGTCAAGTGTCTCATTTTCATCATGATATTTTCTTTCCTTTCCTTTATTCCCTTTGAGAGGCCTTCGAGTTGAACCCATTTTTCGCTTGTGAACAATTGGACTCGATTTTGAGTGTGCCTCCTCTCTGTGTGAATCTTCAGGAAAGATGTTGGTGTCACTTTGATCAGGAATTGTGTCTGTCTCTCTTGATGCTTCAGTGGCATCATGCACAACAAGACCAGTATCAGTCACAGAAGAAACATTCTCAGTATTTTCAGATGCTTTCAATGCTTCCAGTTTTGCATCAGTGAAAGTATCATTTTGAAGCAATTCAGACTCAGTAGTCATATTACTCTCCACTGTAACTGTATCTACAATAAACTGGACTTCTTTGACTAAAACTGTAGCTTCACAGATGTTTTCTTCTGTTCTTTCTGCTTCAGATGTTAAGTCGCTCATTTTGTTTTCTGTTTGAATTTCTGAGTGTGATTCTGTGTCTCCCTCTGCTGGCACTCTTTCAGCATCTCCAGTATTTTCCTGGGACTCTTCATTAATTTTTGTGAGGGTTTGTGATTCTGTGATGTGACAGACAGTTACTGCAGTGGATTCTTCAGACACTAAATCTAAACTAAATGATGACTGCATGAGATCAGATTCAGACCCTTCAGCAGGACCAACATCAATCTTCTCACATATTTCCACCTCCTGTTCTTTAGCTCCATCTTTTGAGATTTGTAATGAAGATTCATCTGGACTGGGTTGATCCTCCAAACTGAATGTTTCTTTCTCTACATTTATCATACTCTCACTGTCAAGTGTCTCATTTTCATCATGATATTTTCTTTCCTTTCCTTTATTCCCTTTGAGAGGCCTTCGAGTTGAACCCATTTTTCGCTTGTGAACAATTGGACTCGATTTTGAGTGTGCCTCCTCTCTGTGTGAATCTTCAGGAAAGATGTTGGTGTCACTTTGATCAGGAATTGTGTCTGTCTCTCTTGATGCTTCAGTGGCATCATGCACAACAAGACCAGTATCAGTCACAGAAGAAACATTCTCAGTATTTTCAGATGCTTTCAATGCTTCCAGTTTTGCATCAGTGAAAGTATCATTTTGAAGCAATTCAGACTCAATAGTCATTTTACTCTCCACTGTAACTGTATCTACAATAAACTGGACTTCTCCGACTAAAACTGTTGCTTCACAGATGTTTTCTTCTGTTCTTTCTGCCTCAGATGTTGTTAAGTCGCTCATTTTGTTTTCTGTTTGAATTTCTGGGCGTGATTGTGTGTCTCCCTCTGCTGGCACTCTTTCAGCATCTCCAGTATTTTCCTGGGACTCTTCATTAATTTTTGTGAGGGTTTGTGATTCTGTGATGTGACAGACAGTTACTGCAGTGGATTCTTCAGACACTAAATCTAAACTAAATGATGACTGCATGAGAGCAGATTCAGACCCTTCAACAGGACCAACATCATTCTTCTCACATATTTCCACTTCCTGTTCTTTAGCTTCATCTTTTGAGATTTGCAACGTAGATTCACCTGGACTGGGTTCATACACCAAACTGAATGTTTCTTTCTCTACATTGATCATAGCTTCACTGTCAAGTGTCTCATTTTCATCATGATATTTTCTTTCCTTTCCTTTATTCCCTTTGAGAGGTCTTCGAGTTGAGCCCATTTTTCGCTTGTGAACAATTGGACTCGATTTTGAGTGTTCCTCCTCTCTGTGTGAATCTTCAGGAAAGACGTTGGTGTCACTTTGATCAGGAATTGTGTCTGTCTCTCTTGATGCTTCAGTGGCATCATGCACAACAAGACCAGTATCAGTCACAGAAGAAACATTCTCAGTATTTTCAGATGCTTTCAATGCTTCCAGTTTTGCATCAGTGAAAGTATCATTTTGAAGCAATTCAGACTCAGTAGTCATATTACTCTCCACTGTAACTGTATCTACAATAAACTGGACTTCTTTGACTAAAACTGTTGCTTCACAGATGTTTTCTTCTGTTCTTTCTGCTTCAGATGTTATGTCGCTCATTTTGTTTTCTGTTTGAATTTCTGAGTGTGATTCTGCGTCTCCCTCTGCTGGCACTCTTTCAGCATCTCCAGTATTTTTCTGGGACTCTTCATTAATTTTTGTGAGGGTTTGTGATTCTGTGATGTGACAGACAGTTACTGCAGTGGATTCTTCAGACACTAAATCTAAACTAAATGATGACTGCATGAGATCAGATTCAGACCCTTCAACAGGACCAACATCATTCTTCTCACATATTTCCACCTTCTGTTCTTTAGCTCCATCTTTTGAGATTTGTAATGAAGATTCATCTGGACTGGGTTCATCCTCCAAACTGAATGTTTCTTTCTCTACATTGATCATACTTTCACTGTCAAATGTCTCATTTTCATCAAGATATTCTCTTCCCTTTCTTTGCCCTGAATCTCCTCTGAGAGGTCTTCGAGTTGAGCCCATTTTTCTCTTTATAACTGGACTCAATTTTGCATGTACCTCCTCTCTCTGAGAACATTCAGAAACGAAGATGATGTCACTTAAAACCTCATTCTCAGGATTTTCAGATAATTTCAGTGCGTCATCAGAAGTTTGAAGAAAATCTGATTCAGTAGTCCTGTTACTCTCCACTGTTACTGTATCTTCATTAATGTCAAATTCTCTAACTAAAACACTAACATCATGGATGTTCTCTTTTGTTCCTGCAGCTTCACTGGTTGATGAGTAAAAAGCTTTGTTCTGTGTTTGAATTTCTAAGTCTTTGTCTCCCCCTACTGACACTATTTCAGCATCTCCTTCATTTCCCTGGGTCTCTGAATGAAAGATTGTGAGCTTGTAAGAATCTTGAGAATCTTCAGGAACGACAGAGCTAAAATAACTTTCCTCAACAATGGTGTCTGTCTCCAAAAGGAGACTGGAATCAATCACAGTAGAAACGTTATCGGATACTTGAAATGCTTCCAGGTTTGAATCAGGGGATGTATAATTTTGCTCTTCTGTTAATACTCTGTTTTGCTCTGTATTTTCTGTTTGAAAATCTGATCTATCATTACATGCTGTGTTAACACTGGTTAGAGGTTTTTCCACATCTAATATAAGGACTGTTGCATCCATCCCCTCAATTCCTTTTGTTTCTTCACTTCTTCCATCACTTCTGTCAAAAGCCATATTCTCTGATTCTGGACTGAAAAATATTCCTTCTTTTTCACTTTCTTCAAACCCACTTTCACTTAAATCATAACCTTCTTTTTCAGGAGATTGCATAAACTGTTGTTGGTGTGCATGAGATCCTGTCTTTGTTGCTGAGTCTTCAAAACTAAGCATTTCCTCTGACTTTGAGGTCACATCATAAATTACAGTATTCTCAGTGTCTCCTTTGTCTTCTCTAGCCTCCTCATTTTCTAGCATCTTCCCAGCATTATCTTGTGATGGACCACTTTGTGTTTGAGATATAGTTGATGAGTATTCTTGTTCTCTATGTAACTCCTCTTTTTCAGTTGAAACTTCACATGGTTCCTGATGTGAAATCCATACTGTCTCAGTGCTTGTTCCTGCGTCTTCTTTATTATCTCTTACTTCCATTATTATTTTTGTTACACTGTGATCTCTTGCATCACTCTGGTCTGTCATTTTAAATCCATTGTCAGTTTCAGATCCTCTTTCATCTTCATCAACACACTCTAAATCAGTCAGAGTATCACATGTTATTGAAACAACTTTACAAACATTATGTTCATGTTTCTTTTCCATATAAATCTCTTGGCTTTCTTTAACAGCATCACTCATCTCATGTGGTGAACTGGTTGCTGTGGGTTCAGCATGGCTAATATTAGATGCAGGCACACCTTGATTTCCTCCCTCTTTGAGTTGAGCAGTTGAACAATCGAAGTTATTATGTTGGCTTAGTGAAGGAGATTCCTCACAATTTAATACAAGTTCCTCTAATTGAGCATCCTGTCTTGGTGATAAACTACTTGTTTTATTGTTTCTAGATGGTTCCTCTTTCTGCTTTAGAACCTCCTCCTTGGCTTCTACTGTGTTTACATCTCTGCAGTCGTGAGATGTGTTTGTATCTTTTCTTGTATCAGGCACATGTTGGTTGTTATCACTAAAATGACTTCCTGCTTCTTCCAAAACTTTGTTTAGAACATCAAAATCCTCAGTGTATGAACCAAACTTAAAATCCAATCCCTTGTTGAGTAATGGAGTACCATGGTGGCTAGATGTTTCAGGTAGGGGCTTTTCTGGATCAACAAGGGGAAAAACAACTGATTGATTCATAGTTTCAGTTCCAGCTGAAGCATCAGGCTCTTTTAGCTCAGCCAATAGAGATGGATTTGAAACCAAAGATGATTCTGTGTGGGATGATGGATCATCTCTTGCCACACCATCCCACATTTGCGCCATCTCTTCTGACGTGCTAAACTTTGCTTCATCTATGACTTCTGCTTTTCTTTCATTCTCTGTCATGCTTCTCGAATGTTCTTGCACACCTACATTTTCACAGTTTTTCCCTCCGAGAGGCCTGCGGGTTGATCCCATCCTTCTTTTTTGTCCAGAGGTGCTGGCTAAAGGGGTTTCTTGGTGACTCAATGCCTTTAGTTCATTAAACATGACTGAATCCTCCCGCAACAAATCACTTTCACCTACTGTATCAGCACTAAAATGGACAGATCCCCCCACTGTCTTGTCTATAGGCATATCATTTACTACCTCATAAGAATGAGAGGTTATTTCTTGATGGTGTATTGCATCTTTTTCTTCATTTTCTGGAACCACAACCACAAAAGTTGCCTGAGGCTCCCCTACCAACCCAGAACTTTCAGTCTGAAGGGATAAATTAGAAGGAAAACTTGATGACCTTGATTGTTCGTCTTCTGTGAGAGATGAATGTTGTTCTTTAGTGGCTGATGTGTTTGGTTGAGTCAAATATTCATCTAACTCTTCAGTGCTCCTCACCTCATCAAGCTTTCTCTCAACTTTAAACCCACCAGGACTCTTGCGAGTTGATCCCATTTTTCTTTTCCGTTCTGGCAGTTCAGTCTGCATAAGTGAATCCTTTTGACTGCTTGCATGTGGAGGACATTCTAACACAGAGGTTTGTTGACTTGGTGGATGATTAAACTGGGCTGAATGGTAATCAGTGGTGGTGTGAAATTCATTTTGTCCATCACCACTCTCTGCAATCTGCTGAAGCCCATCATCATCATCATCTTTATCTTGCTCAATATTTTTAAGACCTTTAGGACCTCGTCGAGATGAACCAAGTCTCTGGTTCTTCTTGGATCTTCTGCCTGACATGGCTGTTCATATGTTCATATAATGAGACAAACAATGGGGATAAGTAATTTCTAAACATCTTTGACACTTATAATAGCATGATTAAAAAGGAAACCAGAGAGCATTAGTGATGCGTCATATGTACATGACTCATACATAGAAGGAAATGTCACGCATGTGCTCTCAAAGCACCCTAACAAGATAGATAAATGTAGATACTAGATAGATATATTGAAAATATTACTCTTTAGCTTATAACAAATGTCAAAAACAAGATTTTGCCATCGCACTTTTCATTTTCCATCATGCCACTACTCTACGACTCCAGAAGTCATTTAATGGCATTCTCATTCCATTCACCATGTGCTGACAATCATTTTACCATTTTAGTCAGTTTTAGTAACAATATATAACAACTTATGCACAAGTTATATCTCACAACCTTAATGGAAAATGAGTAATGATGAAGCAACTACTGTTTTTATCGGACTCCAACAATGAAAAAAAAAAAAAAACCTTTATGTGTAAATACCCATTGATGGATGGATAAATATTCTGTTATGACATTATCAGAAAAATACCAAAATGAGTGCAAGACCAACAGTCTACTCAAATGTAAAACCAAGACATTCCACTAATAACTAATAAACTAAATAACAAGACTAAGTAATCCAGTGTTTATATGAATAATCTGAGGATGAAACTTCATTTACATGTATAAGTTTGCATTTCCAAATGCAAATGACACAGCGTAACTGTAAAAGCGTGCCCCCTAAAGCTTGCCACTAGGAAAGTACCATGATAAACTGACGTTACCTTCTGGTGATTCAAGAATCCATGTACTTTGCAGTCTTGGGGGTTTTAGCAGAGCACACAGCTGAACACTTTTAGTTGCCTATGTTTCTCTTTTGAAGGAAGCAGAGTTTTAGCTTCCTTTTCACTGCTACCCTCAACTTCCTGTATTGTTGACACAAATTGCATTGCATGTTAAGTGTGAACGGTAAGCATACATTTTACAAAGACCGTTGCTGATCATTCTTCCTGTGTAACTCAAACAAGTTTTTGTCCTTTAAAATTTGATTGCACAAAGTGCATGTTTAAATCATTAATTATGTTGATTATTAGCCATTGCAGTTTTTATTTTATATATTTTTGAGTTTACAGTACCATACAATTTCAGTAATTTCTCAAACATGTCCAAAACAAACAGCACAGGGCTCTCTGCTGATTCTTCAGTGCACATTTTAAAGCTTACCAATGCAACCCATTAACATATGATACCATTTAAACTATGATACATTTATAAAAAATAAAAATAAAAAATAAAATTAAACTGAATTTTATTTTTACTAAAATGCCCTTTCTGGGTTGTTCAAAAAAGTCTTTATAATACGGTTAAATTAACATTAATGCATATCATAGTGCATGTGAACTATTGTTGCAGCATTATAGGTTAGTTTTAATTCTATTATTCATTGTTAACATGCAGAAATTATAATAAAGATTAATACATGCTGTAAAAATTGAATAGCTAGTTCATGATACCTAATGCAAAAACTAATGTTAACGTGAATCAGTGTGAATTGTAGAGCAAAGAGAGGTCATACAGTGAACTCATAAGGAACGTTTTTTTTTAATGGAAGTACAAACAAAAAAGCATACAAAATTGGTTTCAAATGATCACCACATGAGATACTCCATTCAGAACCTTTCACTGCCCAAAGAGCATAAAATTACATTCCAGGCATTTAGGCAGGATAAACCCATTGCTACCCATTTCTGCACAGATATCTTAAGTAAAAAAATGATACTCAGAATGCTATGGGGAAAATACATTTTAAAAAGACTTTGGGGGCAAAAAAAAAAAAAAAAAAAAAAAAAATCCATCTTTTCCCATCATCCTAGTCTGTTGAGGACGAACACACACAGACATGCTTTCTCTGACAAGGCTGGAGTTGAACAACTCTCACTTCCGACCATTGGATCGTGAACGACTGAAAAGAAAGAAGACAAATTACATGAGCATAACTGTAAATACTCCAGCTATGCCATTACACATCTACTCGCATGTAAACCTACCTGCGTGACCTTGAGAAAGACCTTGAAGGTTTATAGTTTCTATCATTAGACAAAGACCTCTCTCTTCTCCTCTCTCTGGAAAGGGACCTATAAAAGCCAAGTAAATACACTTGAATGAGTGTTAATCATAGTTACCACATTGCTAAGGAAATGTAGAAATGAAACGTAAGATGGAGGGCAAAGTTACAGAGCTATATCCACAGGAATAGCCATAAATAAAAATGATGTCAGGGAAACTGGTTATGGTGATGTCAATCATAGGATTATGAAAACATTTAAACAGCTCACCTGCTCCGACTTCGGCTAAAGCTCTGCCTCCTGGGAGACCTAGACGTAGATGTAAGAAACACTTACAAGTCAGGGGTCAATATTGTCAAAAATATTAATGATATATGAAGCGCCACGCAATGACAATAGTTTTTTCAGAATATATACTAAACTGCCTTTAGTGAAGTTTTTATGAAACCCATTATGGGTGAAATCAATTTTTAAGAAGTGGCAGTTCCAGATCAGCCTTTAATTTTCCAAACCTTTGTGCACTGATCAACAATGTTTCAGTATGAAAACTACTGAAACAAATGGATATAAATGTACTGTTTTGAAGGGGAGAAAAAAAAAACCTCACTCTTTGGATATTGTAAAATACACGTTACCATCACAAAAAAGGTCATACCTCAAAACCACCAAATAAACAAAACTCATTGTCATTAAGCGGGAGGAAAAGGCATTAACTTACTATTTTGTTTTCAACAAGCTAGTTATGATGCAGTGAAGCTGAGTGCTGGTCAGGAGGGCGTAATTTGCGGGGAGATTTTGCCAGATGGTTGCTAGATGTTAACAGCTATACAGTAGGTGGCTGAAGATGTCAGTTAGATGAGGACTGCTGAGGATATGTTGTCATGTAGACATTTGGGGAGGGGCATAAGACCCGTTGATTGGTTGTAAGTGTGGCGTGGTTGGTTTTGCCGATCAGGTTAACGTTGGAGGAGGTGAAGGAGCCTGAGAGAGGCATGCTCAGGAACCAATGGGCTGGTGGCCATGCTTGGATCATGTGAGCTGATTGGTGTACGCTGGTCACATGATGTTGAAAGAGGGCTAGTTGACTGACTCAGAGGTAGATGAGTAGAGGCTTGGTGATGTCTCTGAAAGGGGGGGGTGGGGTGGTCAGCTTCATTAATATAAATATTAAAATGACATAAAACCCAAACAATGAGAAGATTCTTTGGAAATCAGGCAAGTGATCAGCTAAAGACAAAAAAGAAGGAAAACCTGTGCCCGGTTGCATGAAACCTCTTAAGTGGTTTGAATTGAAGGGGGAATCCCTCAGGGGGGAAAAAAAAACCCTGAGGCAAGAGATTTTTTTTAAGAGCGTTGCAACAAATGTATCAAGGCCTGGGTATACTTCATTTTCTACATTCTGCTCCATCTCATGCACAGTTGAGTGCGCAAGCCTTTCAAAATAGGCTCCTTTGTCCGTGAGTGCAGAAAGACAATTTTGGCACGTACACACTATCTAGTGGACTTTATTTAAGCACCTTGCACATGTGCGGTTGTATGCGCACCATCTGCACTGACACAAAAATTGGTCTGCACGCAGACAGTGTGTGTTGATGTCCGCGGACCCTCCTGATAAAAATTACGTCACACAGACCGTTGCAGAGTGTGGAGGGCCAAAGTATATTTGGGCTTTAACAATCACTCTTACCCAAGTGTTTAAACTAAGCATTTTTTGATAGTTCTGACAAAACTCGTCAATGGAGAAGCGGTTGCTACAAAATCTCCCACAATAAAACAGAACATAACGGACAACTGACTTTTAAAAATGTTTAACATTTACTTAACTATACAGCTATAATTACAACTTCAATATTTGAGTTATGAAGATTATTAAAGGGGGGTCTGACAGATGACAGAGCATCCTAAATGTGCGCACATTGTTTCTATGAGTGTACACACACACCAGCGTTGTCCAGCTACGACACCGGAGGATGCTCAAAATTCTGGCGTGCCAATCACAGTTTTCCATTAAATTACATTATATTTGTCCAACTTGTTACTGTACTCATGCAATCGACGCCACTTTGCCTGTATAGTGATTAGATTGACTTATTTTAAGCACAAAAGTACAGAATGATGTGGTTTTTGATGTCCTAGCCGCAGCACGGCTCAGCGCATAGTCCTGTGTGCTAACTGGCTTTACAGTGCTGGAAACAAGAAATCTAAATCAAACTGGACCAAGGACAAAAAAGATATTCTTTAAGAAGAGGGGGGTAAACCACCCAAGCCTGCCTCTATAACCAGTCACTTTTGCACACTAGGCTAAAGCCTGGCATAAGAGGCCTAATTAATTCAAGTGCATAGTGGAAATGAAGAAAACGTTGCTGCTCATCCATTTTTTGTTGTCGTGACAATACACTTTCATGTCATGCTTTCAACAGGCTTATTTCAATCGTTAAAAATGCACATTGGTAGTTCCTCAATTAACACGAGTGAAGGTGAAATGGTCACAAAAGGACTTTGTTGCAACGCATAAAAGAACTTAAGGAAACACTCAAGTAATGAAGGGAAAACACTTTATGACAGACAGCCTTAATGTTTCTTTACTTGCAACCCATGTTTCATTAAGAATACCCTTAACCTTATAACTTTGGGTTTTCTTAACTTAAGGGCTTTCATGGCAACCGGGCCCTGACACCCCCCAGCAATTATTATTATTTAAAAAAATATATATTTTACCAAATTAATAAAGTAATTTCTTACTATTGCAATGTACATACTATTGTACTGTAAAATAAAAAAATAAACTTTAATAATCATAATATATTATTATTATCATTATTATTATTAATAATAATAATAATCATCATTATTTTATTTTTAATTTACAGAACAACAGTAAAATACAATACTAACATTTATGGATGTCCTAATTTCTTTGCTCTCAAACATTAAACCATTGAGCTTTTATTTTGGAGGAAAACCGCAGGCGCAGGGAGACCTTAACGCTCCTTTGTTGCCTTCCCAAATCCAAATTATAAGTAACTCAAAAAAACATTTACTGTGAATCGAAACTGAAAATTAACAGTGCTGTGCTTTGGCTTTACTCTGAAACATGCAGCGCGTTTATATAATTGAGATTTGAGGATCGCATTAAGCCATATCACACTCTCACATCCATGCATTGTCAAAAAAAGTTACCAGGCAATTGCTGAGTAACACCATTTCAACGTCGATTTTTACTCGGATTTGGCACAACTAAGATAACTCCATGCTAAGGGTTTCCCGCAGATGGTGCCACGAGCTCATGCAGAATCTCAGAATCAATCTGAGCATTAAATGAACGTATTAGAAAACGTAATATATTGTGCAGTTTATTTAGTAAATGTTTATGGCTATTTCACGATTTCAATCATCATAATGTAACCAGCCACAAAAAAATAAAAAAATAAAAATCTTTTTTTTCCTCAGATTTAAGCAATTCACGTGGGACATTTTCCAGAATGGAAAATATGGAAATTTGTATAAACAGGGAAAAATCCCAGGAAATCTGTGACTACAATTTAAGTTAATGAATATCCCTGATCAAAAACTTAATGCAGTCATTTAGAATAAAGGACATTAGTGAGGGGGAATGAAGCATTGGCTAACCAATACAACTGTTGAAAACTGATCAGGGCAAGCAGAGCAAGGGGAAGGTTTCAAACAGCTCTGCCAAATTTATGAAAATATGCTGGTTTTGTCAGTCTCCACACCTATGCTCATCATTCTGCCCATAACCAAGCTTGAGGTGAATGGGTTTAGTCACAGTTCAGCTCAAGGTGATCAAGACTTCTAGCCTCGTTTGAGAACAGAAAAAATAAATAAAAACAGTACCGGCGTCTAGGGGGTGGACTGCGGCGTCTATAATCATCACGTGGCCGGCGATTCCAAGAAGGGGGTGGTCCTCGATACCTTGACCGTTTTTCACCACTGGACATTTCAACTCGCACTCGACAACCACACAGTGTTCTGAAGACAAACATGGAGTTATAAAAATACTTTGTGTAAAGAGCATGCCACATATTTCAAGATCATGCAGTCCAACCACTGAGTTTAAGTTTTAGGTTATGTTATTGTAGTACTTCAAAATACATGAAAACTAAAACTAAACAAAAATGAGAAATGCTGCCTTGGAAACTAGCTGAAATAAAACATTTAATTTTATTTTAATTGAATCAGACAATTGATGGTAGCCATTGACTTCCATAGTATTTTTTTTTTCTACTATGGAAGTCAATGGCTACTGTCAACTGTTTGATCACCATCATTCTTCAAAATATCTTTTGTGTTCAACAGAAGAAACTCATACCGGTTTGGAACAAAATGAAGGCAAGTAAATACTAAAAGTCCTGCAGATTAGATTATCCTAATTAAATTCCTAATTTAATTTTTGGGTGAACCATCCCTTTAATCAGGATAACCTAATCTGCAGGAAAATGGCTGTTTCAGAGGACTTCCTTACTGAATTTAAATAGGTATTCTCACCTTCCATCAAGCTCCCTCACAGCATCAGCCGCATCTCTGGGGTCTTCGAACTCCACAAAAGCAAAGCCGGGAGGATTTCTGGCCACCCATACGCTCCTCAGTGGACCATAATAGCCAAATGCTCTCTCCAACTCAGTCTTGTTACCACTGTTGCCCAGATTACCAACATAGACCTTACAATCCAGTGGACAGTCACGGCTTAGGGAAGGATCTATGGAGGGAAAACAGTTTAGTAAAAAGTATTTTTTTATTGTTCAGTATTAGTATGTTTATGCCACCCTTTCAATAACATTAATATGTATAATAGCTAGGATAGATGTTAAATAAATGTAATAAAGACATACCTCCCATGTCTTCGCCAATCCCAAACTCAACTCCACACCTAAAAACTGCAAGAAATAAGATCTTAGCACCGATACAATTAATACGCAATAAAACTGGATGATAAAAGCATATCAGCTGTTACTTTTAAAAACTGCAATATGTAGCACAATCAAAATTGTAGCTAAAGATACTGTACATTTGGAAACAATGAAAACATTAGCATGCAACACTGGACCATTCAAAGGAGCTAAGTTAATCAAAGGCAGCTTCACAGGAAAAATACAAACATACAAACGACAATAAAACTGTCTGAAGGGAGACAGTTAACATTCAAAGTCTAATTCAATTTAAAGCAAGTACATTTGTTAAATTCATGTACCAAGCTAAAAGGCTAACACGAGCGTTTCCAGGCCTACACACGACATAAACGAAATAACAGCATATAAAACTGATTAAATGAGCAAAATCCGACTACATTATAAGTTATACGTACATTATACATTTATTCGAAGTAAATCAATAATTGAAGTTTCGTTTTCTTACCAGTAAATTTGCTTTGCTTGCGTTAGTGAAATCGAAATCGCGCCACTGCCGCTAAACACCTCGTTTGCTAACGCGCTAATAGTAACCGCAGGCCCTCGCGAGCTAATCTACATACAGAGCACTTCCGGTTATCTTCAACAACACGGATGTCAAAAGAAAAGCTCTCACACCTAAAAAATATCGGAAGTTCGCTACATTTCTGCTGTTTAAACAGCCATCACACAACTGAGACAACAATATTTGAAGGCTACGTTACATTGCAGTGTCTAAAAAATGAATGTTGACGAATAGGTCCAGCACAGTTATAAATAGCACACAGTACCTTTTCTTCCCTTGTAGCCTATAATAAATGAACCCTCCCTTCTATTTCAGGTTGTTCGTATTAGTTGATAAAAATACTAATTATTTATACATTTTTATTCATAAATACATTTGTGTATGTATATATACCTTCTGTTTATTTATATATTTTCTGTAATGTTTTACATATTAGTGCTGTCAGATTGATTAATCAAATCTAACATAAAAGTTTGTAAATATTGTGTGTATATATTGATTAATCACAATTTATAGATCTGACAGCCATATATATACATACATATATATATATATATATATATATATATATATATATATATATATATATATATATATATATATATACCACAAAAGTAAATTATTATTATTTCGCATGTTTCTTTGGTGATATGAGCTGTAATATCTGTGCAAAAGATATTATGACCCTTTTGATTAGCAAAATAAGGGGTCATACGGGTGTCAGACCTTCAACAACTCATTTAGGCTAAATCTTGGGGGCAATAGTTCAGCCTTTGTTTTGGATTAAGTAAACACCAGGGGAGTTATGTAACACAGCTGCCTCGTATTCGAATAAAGAGCATTACGCTGCCTGCCTTTATTTTTGTCTCACTAGGCAGGTCAGTACGTATGCATGTATGTTTACATCTACCTCACCCTTTTCATACTCCAACTCTTCTGGGGTTTTGTCATTTATATTCATTGCTGTATACTTAAGTCATGTCTAAACAAAATGAGTATCCATTTGAGAAACTAATAGGCCTATATATTTTCCTCATTCTTCCATGTGTATTTGTATGCAAGACAATGTGAATTTGTCTGTTACCACACACGGCACAGAATGTTTTTTTCCGCCCAGATTAGTACTGCACATTCTGTTCTGTTTTGCTTCCTGATGACTGGTTAGCCTCTCATGAACCCTCCCTCTCACTCTCCATAAAAGCAAGATATACATACAGACTGAAGCACGCACACACTTTTTGTTTGGCTTTGTTTAAATGTTGATCATTTACTTAGAATCACACACAATGAAATGACATTGATACTAGATTTAATGGAAAGCATATGTTTAATAGGTAGCCTACATTTAACCCAAAGTTAATACATCTTACATTTAGAGAATACTTCTATACATTTCAGTGAAAGCATTTGTTTTAAAAAATTAAAAAAAGAAAAAGAGTATTTACAGTTTGTCACCAAAAAAAGAACTTTCCATTTTACAATATCTGTTAAATGTCATAATACTGGTCTAATCTGAAATGTAAACATGCATGAGATAAGACATAAGAGGTACAAAGTTGGCTTTTGTAATTGTTTTTGAAAACTTTTAAACAGATTTAAGATTAAATTTAAAATTTAACATTAACTTATACTGATAGACTGTTCTCAATTTTGATTGCATTTTTCTCATCTGCCTTGTTTATATACATATAGCCTTATACAGTGCGAAACAGTAAGTGCCAACTTTTTCAGTCGTCTTGGTTCCCAGGAGTATTTTTCCCATTATTAGTGCTGTCCCTATCTGACAGATCACTGAAAAAGGGGTCCTGAGATGTCACATCTGCCGCTGTGAAAAACAATGACCGTCTGATATCACTTAGCCAGACGACATTGAGGTACTTTCTGCCGGCCAGTCATTTGGTTTACTGACATTACCTTTGAGGGCAGGTTTTTTTTAAGATGGAGGTTACGTCTATGTTCAGAAGAGCACACTTTCACAATCATTCTATTTTATGTATAGTATACTTTGCACAGTATGCAGTACTTTTAGATTCATAAAATACCCAGATGACCTACTACAACTACCAAAATGCGCAATACAACAGAGCACACCGTGTAGAATACTGTATCCCACAATGCAACACACTGACTTGACCTTCCATGTCCAGTGTGATGAATGAACCATCATCAGCTGTGACAAATATGTATTTTGAGTAATTTCTAGAAATGTAACAAACTTTAATTAAAAGCAAAATAACTATTTATTTTAAAAATCTATACATCACTCACATGCAACTTGATGAATAGCATACTACTGTCTAAAATGTCAAATAATTCCTGTTTAAACTTACTATTTTTTTTTTTAAAACATGGAGGCAGTATGTACTGCAGTATAGTTTGAGAGTGTCATCCAGATTTGCAATGCATTATGGGAGAAGGTGGTCGCTGTTTAGCTCTTTTGCCAATAATTATATTTGTATTTCCATAGTAACAAGGACTTCTTTGATTGGTGGATCAGTCTTCAGAATTATGGGTAGTACAGTTCTTGACTGGGTATTTGGCAATTAAACATAATTAAAAAAAAAAAAAAATCACATGTGTGGCTTCTACAAAAAGATAAATCAATGCCTTATCTTTGAGTTTATGGTAGGTTTGTCTCAAAAAGGTTTATTAAAAAGTTGTTAGCCTACTTTATAAAGAAAATTAATGGGATTTTTACTTCCTGGACCCTACTGTTGGACCCTTTAATAGTCACCTAGACTCACTCTGCAGAAGAAAAGACACGTTGTCATGACAACGGCAAAAGCTGCATCTTTTAATTTACATAGAACCAAAGTGAAAAAAACAACAACAAAAAAACACACAAGCTTGCATAAAACTATACCTCTTTTAAAGCTTGCAATTACTTCCGTCAGAATATGCAAATCTAGTTACATATTTTCAGTTCTTTATTGCAACCTCTTAATGAAATAGGTTATTTCTAGGTTTTACAACAATTTCCTGTTTTTGCCAGTTCCTTTATAGAATGCCGGTACATAGAAGCTTATAATAGACTATTACCTCACGCTTATGAGCAGGTCCATGCATTCAGGCGAATAAAGACAGTGACACATGCCATGTTAATTCCACTTCCCAGACGTTTGTATTAAATGTAATTAAATTGCAGGCTAAAAACAGACGACGCGTGTGCTGTGAGAAAGACCAGGTTTGTCAAGTTCAGTACCACTTCTTACCTCCGTTGCGCCGATGAGTCAGTCAACAGAGCATGTACCGCACGTGCCACTGTGAACTAGAACATTTAGTTCTTGACGCGCGGACCTATTGATCTGAGAATCCAGTGGAAAAACGGACAGGATTATTCTCTTGACTGTAACCAAAAAATCGACATTATTTGGCGCCAAGGTGATGCTCCTATAATCACTCCTTATTGCATGCAGTTCTTTCAATGGTTTCCATGAACAATCCCAAATATATGAAAATTATGTTGTTTAATGTTAACATTTGTTGCCTATATGATTTCTTAGCCTCATGCTTATAACTGCTAAAAGTGTATAATCTTGTATAATATGGACTGTCATAGCCTATATACAAAATAGGAATTATTTGAACAAACTTTCCATTGTGTTTTGGTTTATATTTATACATTTGCCATATAATCATGGGACCTCTTGAGTGTTTTGCATCACAGTGTAGATTATTGATATTCTCTCTACACATCTGAATCAGTGTGGTGTAATAATAGGCTACACTGTGTCCTTTCAGCAAGGATTGTACATAGAAATTGTACTATGAAAGTATGGGATGCTCAAGTAAAAGTCAGAGTGTCTAACCAAAAAGTATCCCCGTTTAATTGCAGGCCTATTTAAATATTCAAAAAAGAAAATTATATATATATATATATATATATATATATATATATATATATATATATATATATATATATATATATTTTAAAGCATGATGTAAGGCCCTAGAACACACCAGATGTTAAATTAATTGAACTGAAACCAATACCCTAAAACCTGTCACTTTACATATTTGATATATAAATACTAAAAGTATGTGCTCTGCAGATGATGGTTTTTTGTACCTACGTTTGTACATACGTTTGTGTATGTAGAACAGTATACATGTTTTGGACATACTACCACTTGTATTAAATTGTGGAGGTTTCTGATAGTAAATCATATTTTGTACTTTGTTTGATTTGACACACTAATTATTTAGTAGCTAATTTAAATCTAAAATCATGTCATGATTCCCTGTGTTTGTGTTCATGAACTTTTATTTTGATACTTTTTTGTCTTATCTCCTGTGTTCAGTTCCTGTGTGTTTAGTTCCTGTTTCCTTGGTTGCCTTAGTTATTCATTGTTTCATTGCCTCACCTGTTCCTCATCATCCTGTGTATTTATACCTTCAGTTATCTTCTGTTCTTTGTTTTGTGTTAATGTTTTGTGCTGGTGTTTTTATATTCCTGATGTTTATTAAATGTGATATCATCGTTCATCTGCATCAATCCTCTTTGAATCTAGATTATAAAGTCAAGCCAGTGTGTGACATACATAACAAATAGGATATGATAGTATGCAAATATTATTTTATTTGTTTATCTCCAATCTTTCAACTATGCTAAAAATTTAAATCTGGTTAATGCAAAGATACCAGGAATTCAGTGATAGGTTGTGATTGGCCAGCACTGTTCATTAATTGTTCTGTAAATGTTCTCTTTTTACAAAGTGGGGGATGAGTGGTTAATAAACCACAAGCCACAGATGTTCTTGATAAATCTAAACCTCTATCTAAAATATTGCTCGAGTATATGAGGTACATACATTATATATCGGTACATATATAGTAATTTATAACCCTGTTGTCAGCAAAACTGTTCATGACTGTATAACACTATAAAATATATGACTGAACTAACTTTTCCTTGTATGAAATATGATACATAAGCAACTGCAAATCCTTTTTGTATGTATTTTTGTCCTTGTTTACTGTGTAACTTAAAAATAATAATTCTGCAAAGATAATCAAGTTATTTAATTGAACTCAATCAAATTAAATCAAATAACAGTTAGTTTAGTGCAATTTAATATTTTGAGCTACCTAAACTGGTAAATTTGAGTTATTGTAACAGGATATTTTAGTAAACTAACACTTTCCAACGTAAAGAACTTGATATGTCTTGTTTGTTCAACAAGACAAAATTAACTTTTTTAGGGCAACAAGTTTCCATTATTAATTTTTTTTAAGTTCAATCAACTTGTATGGGCTTACATTGTGGGTTCATGCTCCACACTGAAAAAGTTGAGATTCATAAATTTACAAACTATGTTCATTTGAAAGATCTTTTGATGTAATGAAACCACAATGGACTGTTTAAGAAAACCTTAATCATATTCCGAATCACCACATTAGTCAAGAATATCATTGCTTTATCAACAAATGTCTGTAAATTGAAAACATAACCACAAGTGTTTTTTACATTTAATTTTCATGTCAGAAAAAAATGTTGATGATGAATTAAAATTAACAGAGTAATTTTGATCTGCTAGATTGGAATATGATCACTGAACATGAACAGGAAAAAAGGTCAAACAAGTTTACATGGCATGTCCCCACTTGGACCTTGTTGGCAGAGTGACATATTGGTCTGAATCCTTATCCTTGAATGCCCCCCCACTTGTTTTCTTGTACCATCCGTACTGAGCAGTTTCACATTATAAGCTGTCGCAGATCCCTGCTGCTAAGATACCAAACCAAGGCAGCATTTTGTTCTACTCTTTTCCATGCTTGAGTACTTTAATGTACTGCCTAGATAATCCTGGAAAAGCTGCAGGCCTGCTGACATTATATTAGAGATCTGTGATTTTATTTCATTACATTTTTGGCACATTTGAAAATATATATACCCTAAATATTTCTGTATTACAAATCAATCAAATAAATGAGCTAAATAGCATTTCTCTGGATTATCATATCCTTGATATATCTGCAGAGTATCTTAAATAACTTGAACCTCTTAAACAGAGCCCATTTATTCTGTCACTCACACCATGGATTATCCATCTAAAATTACTGTTTAAAAAAATCAGGCTTGAAAAGGGAAATCAATCCCTTTAAATGCAGACAATCATGTATGCCACCTATTGTGTTCCTGCTGACACCTCTTGTTGCTCTGGTGAATGGATCGGGAACATTTTGTTACAGTTCCAGTCTAGAGAGGCTTTTGAGGCAGGTAACGTGTTGCCAGTGCTGATGTTATTTGGCATACAAACTTGAAAGGCTGGATTTAATTTCAACATATTCAACATAAATTATTCTGTGTAGAAATGAAATCCAAAACTAATTTATTTAAGATACTGCTTAGCTTTAAATGTACAATGTTACAACTGTCTGGCGTTATTATTTATTTATATATAAAATACAATAGGCAATGTATCATCTTACACACTTTAAGAATATTTTGACTTTAACTACAGTAAAACCTGCTAAATGGTTATTACCTTACAATACAAAGTCAAAAGTAGGCATATTAATGATTTGAAATGTAAAAAAAATATGTGAAAATGTATATTACATTCAACAAAACTATGCATGTACATTAACAATACAGTAGCCTATTGTTAAAAGAAAATACAATGTCCTTAAAGATGAAAGTAAAATGACATTCCCAGGGGTCCCTGCATGAGGCATAACATTTGATTATATTTTATTTAAATTATAAAGTTTCTTCTGATTTTGGTACCCAGTTATGTAAATAACAGTTAATAAAAGTTATTTATATTTAGGTCTATAGCATTATTTTAGTGTCATGTGATACCCTGATGGTGTTTAGCCATGATTAAAGGAAATAATTCTGATGAACAATAATTCATCATGTGGCTTTAAGTTTCATTATCACCTTATTATGCAAATTACAAAATATATGGAGAGCAAAATGCCATCCAGTAAAACGTTGTCATTGTATTTTACCTGTAAATTTCTTTCAGCGGTCAATTTGATCGCAACAGGATTTTTTTTTATCTGTTTTTTTTTTTTTTTTTTTTTTTGCAATGCATTATATCACTTTAAACCTCCACGTTTTTAAACATAATATAGTCGTGTTGTTCTTTCCGCGTATCGCTGTGCTCTTGACTGTGTGGTTGTACACGCTGTTCCCAACTTGAGCTGTTCAGTCAGCTCACAACGGGTTACGGGTCAGGGTGTCTACTAGGACACTGTGTTCTCATCAGCGCGAGCTACAGTACAGCCGGAACATTGTGTTACTTTGTGGACAGTTTCCAAGGCCTGCCCTTAATTTTTTACACTACATTGCCCTCCCCCGCGTTTACTCCTCCTCCTTTAGTCTCATTTCATTTCCCCCGTTCAAATGTCTCGTAGAGGCGTATCGTGTTGATTATTATTGGTGTGGAGAAGTGTAAAATACTGCCGGTAGAACATCTAGTACTCTCGCGCTGAGAGGGCGGGCTCATTCCCCTTTAAGCCGCTAGGCACAGGTTGTAGGCTATTCGCCGGTAAGACTCACTGAAGTTGCATACGGACGGATATATGGTCAAACACATGAGAGGAACGGACAACAAAAGGGAAATATTGTAAGTCTACATTTCATGCTTGTTTCGATTCTTTATTCATCGCGCAGCCTACCTTTTACAGCTACTTAAGACAGCTTTCTGGCGACAATAGAAAAAGCCTGTTTTCTCTTGGTACTATGCTTTATCTTCAAACTCAAGTAAAATATCGCCGTGTGGGCTTATATTTTAGTTAAAATGAATGAATAAATACTAATGCTGGAAAGAAAACTGTAGCTATAATTAAATTTGCATATTGCTATATATGTGCTGTAGTTGCGTCCGAGATGTATGGAGGATTGTATGAAACTGAGAGGACATGAAGCACCCCTTTTCGATTCTGATGCGAGAGAACTCAATGAATGTATATTCTTTTTATATTAGGTTTCTTTATTTTGTATACACTTTTGCTTACTATTTCACAGACTCTCTTTCTCATTAATCCATCAAAGCCATAAAGACTGATGTTCATGGTGTAAAAATGAGCATATGCCAATGGATTGAAAATGCTTTCTGCCTTTTCCTTTTTTGTACTTTGAGATGTGCTGAGGAGTCAGGTTTTCATGTATTTTTTTTAAATATAATTTCATGTCTCCTCACCGTTATAAGCTACTATTACTGACAAGATACGGCTTAGAACTTGTTTACGCTGTCCTGCTTCCTCAAGCATATTTTTTTATTCAATCTGTTTAGATTATAACTCATTTTGTATTGTAAATGGCAAGCTGATTCTTGTGGCTTTTACAAGCTCAGCTTTTTGCTGGGGTATAATCACATATTTAGGTCTGGGAGGATCAAATATGATGATTTAAGAATTAACCATTGTCCAGAATTAACCAATTAACCATCACTTATCTGAATGTTGTGGTTAGATTAATTCCCCTCATTGTCTACGGTGGTCACACCCTGGATTTCAGTGTCAAGAGATGTTTTCAAGAGTTGCAAAACCCACCATTGTCGACAGATGATTCAATTTTGATGTTTTCGACAGTTTGTATGTCATCAGTACCGAAAGAGTCTGGGTGTCTGACAAGGTGATTAACTAGGAATCTGCGTGAGTACATGTTGTACTTGACTGCGGACGGTATGTTCAAGGATGGAATGATTCAACTGTCTCTGAAAGCTCATCTTTGTAACAGGAATGCCTGTTGCAATCTCCCCACACTGCGGACATCTGAGACAGAGCTCCAATAAGGGCTTAGAAAAGTCACACCACCTTTAAATGAGTTGATCAATGGAGAGAAAGACTTCGAGACAGTTGGCTGGAAAAGCATAGAGACAAACACAGGTGGACAAATAGACAGTGACAGATTGCTCAGCCGTGGGACAGAACAGTAAAAGTTGGGATATAGAAAGATGAGTTGTCACATCATCTTTACATTTTATGGCTGATTTTTAAGATCCATTAGAGGAACTTCATAGCATTTGATTCCAAGAAAGTTAGAAGTACTGAGTTGTTAGAAGTACTGAGTTGTTAGAATTCAGGATCAGAATTTAGTTAATTTTGTTAACATTTAAAGCAGAAAAACATAATATGCGTTTTTTTGTTTTTGTTTGTACAGTTAGATGTTAACAAATCTGTATGTAAATTTTGTCAATTACAGCTTTAAGTATTGTTTAATCAAATTGCTATTGTATTTGTGACTTTTGTTGACTTACTTACATGTTCACGGCCTACATCTTGGGTTTTTAGACTAAATTGTGCTCAAAGAATGATACGTTTCCACAGCAGTTCTGTTAGAGCCGTGATGGTAGCAGACTATTTCTGTGTCTTCTGTGAGTCACATAGCCTGGACTCTTAATTTTCACTCTGCCACATGTCATTTCAAGACATAAACCCTAAACTTACATGCAGTGAGGTTAATATTTGTATTATTAATTAATATATTATACTTTCAATGCAAAAATATGTTATTTATACAAATGATCAGTTTGGTACAGAGCAGTCTGCTTTATATCTGCTTTTGTGCATTAATAGAATTTTCCTTGAAATGTGTACACTTTTTGTAACCTTCAGTGTTTGTGTGTGTGTATAGATACAAAAAGAAGGTCTTGGATTGAGAGCCTTGAGTCATTGTAGTGTCTCATTGCCTCAAGTAAAGCACACTGGACTGAATGTTCCCTTCTCCGTTCTGTTTTCTTCTCGTGTCTTTTTACTAGGTTTACTGACATAAATCTCACAAGACATCGTTCTCTAGAATCTGAATATGTGCCAGGAACATAGAATAAAAGGGAACATAGTGTTCCGCCGCACACGTTCACAAGCTTTAAAAAAGGCCAAAACTACACATGTATGCTTCTCACACACACACACTAACACACACACACAGGGACCAACTAACAATTTTTCTAGGAAGAAGAACAAAATAATTAAGGCAATCTTGTGAAAGATGTCAAAAACACAACGATACAAGCGTGCTCACTCACATATTTGAGTCCTTCCTTTTGAGAATAATATAAAATGTCTAAATAGATTTTTTAATATAATTTTGATTTTTTGATATAAAGGGTAAAAAAGCATGGCAGCATCACAAAATAAGGATTTCAACATATTTTTGTATGTAAATATACCTCAAGCATATGAAGAAATTTAACTCTAAACATTTGAATTTATCTAAAGATAGCAGTGCCTTATAATAATTGTCTAAGATGAAAAGGCAAATATAGTATGTTTGTTTTTTAGGGGAACACGGGTATGTTTGAGTGGAGAGATGTCATCTTTAGAGGATATCTTTTCCGCTAACCAGTGCCCAGCTGCTGTATTTACCTCCCAAGGCACGGATGTCACTCCAAACGGTGACCGTGGAGTATGTAAGGTAATCCAGTCATTAGTAACTCTATATCACAGCTGTTAGTTTACAGTTTCTGTATTTTTTCTGTAGTCATGAATGATACAGTGGGGTCCAAATGTCTGCAACCACTGTTGTTGACCTGATTTGAATATGCAATTTTTTTTTAACATATATATTCAGAATGATCTGGTGATAATTTAAAATAAATATGAGGTACTGTAAGAATGGATTGTTCACTTTTTTCTCCCATACTTCTCTAAAGATTGTGAAACAGCATGGTGTGGAGGGGGAAAGGCCGATGATCGGGGACAGGGTGAATGTCCACTACACAGGCAGACTCCTCAATGGGAAGAAGTTTGACTCCAGTCTAGACCGCAAGGAGCCTTTTGTTTTCAATGTGGGAAAAGGTAATAGATTTCATAGATTTATTTCACATATTTCATTTGTCATTTTACAATTTTTTTGTGTTTATTGAAACAAATACTGTTGCAAGAGAGACAGTTATTCTTTAATGAAAGAAATCCAGTGTGACACTTGGATAAGCAGATAAATCATTGTATGTGCTATTATATGTATTTTTTCATATTCATTCATTTTAATATTGGCCACTGTGCAGGGTGCAATTATTTGGCTCAACTTAATGCAGTTGTGGACAGTGGTTCCACACATTGGGTTTTGATAGATTTGCTTAACCTTCAATTAAACTGCCAACTCTACTCAAATACTTTGTGTGTAGTACACTGTAAAAAATGACCGTGATTTTAACAGTAAAAGACTGTAAAAATGCTGTGGTGAAAAACTGTCAATTGGTTTACAGAAAGTTTCCGTACTATATACGGTGAATAACTGTAATAGATCTAACGGTACATTTAATGTAATTTTACGGTAAAATACCGTTAAATTCACAGTTTTTGGAAGTGAAAAATAACAATTCATTGTAAAATTTACAGTGAAAAACCATAAATTGACATTCCCACAATTCCCTGCGTGACACTTCACATTTGATATATTTTCGTTGAAATAACTCTGTTTCTTCTTAGTTTTTCTCATTTTTTTCTAATCAGTTATGTACATTAGGGTTTTATGTTACATCTAATGTTGTTAAATTAATGTTTATTGCATTTTTAAAATGTAATGCATGTTGCCATGATGGTGTTTAGTGTGTGTGTGAATGACACTGTGTGCACCTTCTATATATTAGTATTGTGCTTCTCAGCTTGTGGAAAAGCTGCTTGTGATGAACTTTGATTCATCATGTGACTCTCATCACCACTGTGTTTGGTGACTATCAGTGTATTATAAAGGTACAAAATAGATATTAGTACTTCATTAGGTTGGTAAATTAACATTATATCAGTTAATGAAATAAGTTATTTTACCGTAAATTTTACTGGGATTTTTTTTTACAGTGTGTAACAATGATGTTAATATTACTGAAATCCAATGTTAAATATACATATTTAAAATGTAAAATTCACATGTAACTCCGTAAGTATGTTTACGGTTTGATGTCATTTTTACAGTATTGTTCTGGTAACCACAGCTGCCGGTATTTTTCCGTAGAAACAACGGGATTTTTTTTACAGTGTAGAAACCCAAACTTATCTGAGAAAGCGCTAATAAAATTAGACATTAGTCACATTAACGTTAAATCGAGGTCCTGACTCTCTGTGGTCATCTCTCTTCTCGTAAAGAGTAGGGGTGTAACCCCCGGTGTCCTGGCCAAATTCCTTTCATTGGCCCTTACCAATCATGGCCTCCTAATAATCCCCATCCATTGTACTGGCTCTATCACTCTCTCCTCTCCACCTACAGCTGGTGTGTGGTGAGCGCACCGGCGCTCTTTTACTCTGGCTGCTGTCGCATCATCCAAGTGGATGCTGCACACTGGTGGTGGATGAGGAGAGACCCCTGATATGATTTTAAAGCCCTTTGGGTGTACAGTAGTACTTAGCGCTATATAAATGCCTCATTCATTCACTTGTGGTGAAAGAGAGCAGTAATTGCTTTTTGAGTAAAGCAACTTATTCTTCACATACCCGTCCACTAACCAAAACTCCACTCTTTTAAATATCAACATAAAAGAACATTAAACATTTTTTTTTATCTTAAAAACACCCACACACTCAAATATATACTTAATTTAAACATTTACCTATCCAGTCCCATGTAAAGCATGCTAGGAACTAGGATCCTCTAGTTACCGCAGCAAAACGTACAATATATAAATTATTCATGTATTCTCACACAAATAAGTAAGCTTTTATTTTGCACTTTAAATCTACTACTACAAATTAAGTTCAAGAATTGTGCTGTACTAGTTCATTTTAAGTAAATTAATAAAGCGGCAAATCAAATACAAGTTGTACGCTTTGTGATGACAAAAAAGCAAGTCTAATCTAAATGTCTCACATTTATTTGATTTACACAAGCAAATAGTTTATATTACACTGATATGTTTAATTCATTAGTACTCTATCATAAGTGTCTGTTAAATGAAACTGTCATGGAACCTGCCAATTTCATTCTACATTTCTCGCTTAAGAGCAAATTCCTGTTTAATGATGTTTGCGGTTCCATTTAATAAGGAATGCAATTACTGGTGTTGTTTAGACGTGTGGTGCCTCCCTTATTATCTGCTGTTTCATTCTTAAGAAACGATTTGTATTTCATCAAAAATATATTAACACAAATTATTTGCTATGAAAATGAGCCACAAACTAATTTTTTGTTCAGTATTTAAAATGAAAAAAAAAAAAAAAAAAAAACTGCACTATTCAGTATGTTTCAGTATCTTTGGATTATGAAGTTTTACTTATTAGATATTTATTCATAATAAGTAATATATTTATGCATATAAATAAAACAAAGATTAAATAAATAAAAGAAAGACTTATCTTATAATAGCAAAGCATTTAAAATAGTGTAATTCAAGCATTGAATTCATGAGTACTGTCAAAGTGGTTGATTCACACAGGTCAGGTCATCAAGGCGTGGGATATTGGTGTGTGTTCCATGCAGAAAGGAGAGGTGTGCTTGATGCTTTGTAAGCCTGAATATGCTTACGGTTCAGCTGGCAGCCCACCAAAGGTTCCTCCCAATGCCACACTTGTGTTTGAGGTAGGAACATCAAGCACTTAAAGTGTGACTTTGCCGATTTTTTTTAACCCTCTTTGTATTGTTACAATGTCAGTAGTATATGTAAATGAACCATGTTTGCTTGTTCTCTGTGTTGAAATTTGCGTTTATTTGTCAGCAAAAGTCCACTGGATGTTGCAAAATGACTTTTGACAGCTTCAGGGCTTTCGTGAAAACTCAATGGAGCGCCATTGACTTCTATAGTATTGAAAAAAATACTATGGAAGTTAGTGTTGCCCCACACCTGTTACAGACATTCTTCAAAATATCTTCTTTGTGTTCAGCAGAACAAAGAAATTTATACAGGTTTGGAACTACTTGAGGCTGAGTAAATGATGACAGAATTGCGGCACTGACAGAATGGCAGTTTTTTTTCAATTTTCCCCCTCCGTTTGGCCTAAAACACTGTGTTCGTAGTCATCCAGTTTGAAATATTGACTACAAATACAGAGGTTTTTCAGATTTTCTGTTGCGGCATATTTACGATCCTTTGCGGTCTTTACCCACTGCCTACAATGCTCTGGATCTTTCACTGTAAACCGAAAGTTACTCACTCACGCTAAATGTTTACTCTTTGCATTCTTGCACCCAGGAACACTAGTTGACACCATTATGACTTAAAATTTGCTACAAAGTATTTCCTACTGAAATGTATTTTTTTTAACAAAAATCATCCCCTGGGACATGAAAGTGCACGCTGAAAGAAACACACTGTTATATTTGTCTCTGTGTAGTGTATATAATGCTAGATTCAGAACACAAAAGCCTCTTTTGGTCTAAGTTTGTTACTTTTAAAAGTACAAATGGTTCTACTTCCCATAATTAGATTGAGCTGCTGAGCTTTAGAGGAGAGGAGCTTACAGAAGATGGTGGGATCGTTAAGAGAATAAAGGTCAAAGGTGAAGGCTATAACAATCCTAATGAAGGGGCCACAGTTCATGGTAGGTCTGAGAATTATGAATATTTGTAATATAGTTGTAATTCCTAGACAATGCTTTTGGATACAATATTAATATGCATTACAATGCTATTTGGTTTTTGTCCCTCAGTACACTTGGAGGGGTGGTGTGGAGGGCGGTTATTTGAGTCTCGGGATGTCACCTTTGTTGTGGGTGAATCAGAAGACGTGGGTGTTCCTTTAGGAGTGGACAGGGCCATGGAGAAAATCCAAAAGGGCGAATGCTGTTTATTATACCTAAAGCCCAAGTAAGACTTGCTATTCTGTTCTGTTTTTAATACAAACCCGATTCCAAAAAAGTTGGGACACTGTACAAATTGTGAATAAATAAGGAATGCAATAATTTACAAATCTCATAAACTTATATTTTATTCACAATAGAATATAGATAACATATCAAATGTTGAAAGTGAGACATTTTGAAATGTCATGCCAAATATTGGCTCATTTTTTTTATTTTTTATTTCATGAGAGCTACACATTCCAAAAACAGTTGGGACAGGTAGCAATAAGAGGCTGGAAAAGTTAAATGTACATATAAGGAACAGCTGAAGGACCAATTTGCAACTTATTAGGTCAATTGGCAACATGATTGGGTATAAAAAGAGCCTCTCAGAGTGGCAGTGTCTCTCAGAAGTCAAGATGGGCAGAGGATCACCAATTCCCCCAATGCTGCAGCGAAAAATATTGGAGCAATATCAGAAAGGAGTTTCTCAGAGAAAAATTGCAAAGAGTTTGAAGTTATCATCATCTACAGTGCATAATATCATCCAAAGATTCAGAGAATCTGGAACAATCTCTGTGCGTAAGGGTCAAGGCCGGAAAACCATACTGGATGCCCGTGATCTTCGGGCCCTTAGACGGCACTGCATCACATACAGGAATGCTACTGTAATGGAAATCACAACATGGGCTCAGGAATACTTCCAGAAAACATTGCCGGTGAACACAAAAACTCTATAGGTCAAAAAAGAAGCCATATCTAAACATGATCCAGAAGCGCAGGCATTTTCTCTGGGCCAAGGCTCATTTAAAATGGACTGTGGCAAAGTGGAAAACTGTTCTGTGGTCAGAGGAATCAAAATTTGAAGTTCTTTTTGGAAAACTGGGACACCATGTCATCCGGACTAAAGAGGACAAGGACAACCTAAGTTGTTATCAGCGCTCAGTTCAGAAGCCTGCATCTCTGATGGTTTGGGGTTGCATGAGTGCGTGTGGCATGGGCAGCTTACACATCTGGAAAGGCACCATCAATGCTGAAAGGTATATCCAAGTTCTAGAACAACATATGCTCCCATCCAGACATCGTCTCTTTCAGGGAAGACCTTGCATTTTCCAACATGACAATGCCAGACCACATACTGCATCAATTACAACATCATGGCTGCGTAGAAGAAGGATCCCGGTACTGAAATGGCCAGCCTGCAGTCCAAATCTTTCACCCATAGAAAACATTTGGCGCATCATAAAGAGGAAGATGCAACAAAGAACACCTAAGACAGCTGAGAAACTAGAAGCCTGTATTAGACAAGAATGGGACAACATTCCTATTCCTAAACTTGAGCAACTTGTCTCCTCAGTCCCCAGACGTTTGCAGACTGTTATAAAAAGAAGAGGGGATGCCACACAGTGGTAAACATGGCCTTGTCCCAACTTTTTTGAGATGTGTTGATGCCATGAAATTTAAAATCAACTTATTTTTCCCTTAAAATGATACATTTTCTCAGTTTAAACATTTGATATGTCATCTATGTTGTATTCTGAATAAAATATTGAAATTTGAAACTTCCACATCATTGCATTCTGTTTTTATTCACAATTTGTGCAGTGTCCCAACTTTTTTGGAATCGGGTTTGTAGTTACTATATAATATAATATAATATAATATAATATAATATTATATTATATTATATTATATTATATTATATTATATTATATAATAATCTGACATACTCGATCACCATCTTACTCTGTCTGTGTTATGCTTTCAGGTACGGTTATGGCAAAGAGGGTAAAAAAGAACATGACATTGGATCAAATGCAGAACTACTATATGAAGTGACACTGAAGGACTTTGAAAAGGTGAGATAAAATGGATGTGTATATATATATATATATATATATATATATATATATTAAAAATTACGTTTTCAAACACACAAGTCTTCGGAGTGGGAAACCCCAGAATACAGTTAAAGTGTGCCATCTAATGGTCATAGACAGAATTGACAGAGAACCTAAAAAACCTACATTGACAATTCCTCATGTGTTTCAGGCCAAAGATTTCTGGGAAATGGACCTTAAAGAGAAATTGGAACGTGCTGCTTTAGTCAAACAAAAAGGGACACAGTATTTCAAGGTTTGTCTACACTTTTGTCTATGGTATACAGTTACTGGCCTATTCTTGCCTACTGAGATGCTTTTTATTTTATTATAGAAAAATATTTTTATTTGAGTTCAAATGCTTTTTACGATCATCTTTTGTTCTTGTTTTGATGGCAGCAGTCAGGTAATTGACATCCTTCTTTATACTGTATATTCAGGCTGGACGGTACAACCATGCTGTAATTCAGTACCATCAGATTGTAATCTGGTTAGAGATGGAGTGTGGTGTAGGAAAGGAGCAGCAACAAGCCATCCAGGCTCTCCTTTTAGTGGCCCATCTGAATCTGGCATTGTGCTATCTTCGTTTGCGCGAGTACTCTCAAACAGTGGAGAACTGCAACAAGGTAGAGACAGCAGTAATAAAATATCAAGATAGCAGTGAACATTTTTTTTTTTCCAATTCATAATGGTTTTCATTACTAGGTTATAGAGCTGGACCCAGAAAATGAGAAAGCTCTATATCGACGAGGTGAAGCGCGTCTGTTGCGTAACGAGTTCAGCATGGCCCTGATGGACTTCAGGCAAGTTTTGCAAGTTAACTCCTTCAACCATGCTGCCCGCAGCCAGATTGCCGTCTGTCAGCGTAAGATTCGTGAGCACCATGAACGTGACAAGAAGATCTATGCAAACATGTTCCAGAGGTTTGCTGAACACGATGCCAAGGTATTACACTGGCCAGAAGGAAAAGTTTATTCTTGACAAATTCACTTATGTTGCCATTTCATGAATGCAGCATTAGAAAGTGCTTGATTCTTTACTTGAATAAACAATGCCCCTGGTTGTACTCAACAAAGCTAACCTCATTCAAAAACACTAATACCTCTCAAGAGGCTCAGACATAATCTTGGGGTAAAGCTTATTGACATTTGACAAAGTATTAGTCAAGTCAACAAAAAAAAATCTAATGCAATTTTTGTGTTTAATTGGAGTAATATTAGATTTTTCAAAATGGAAAATTTTGTTATTTACTCACCTTCATGTTATTTCAAACCTGTGTGGTTTTTCTTTCATCCAAGTTTCATAGCACTTTTGCATACAATGAAATAGTGACCATTTTGACCAAAAATGACAAAAAGCATCATTAAAGTCACCATGAAATCAAAATGGACAATGCTTATTTTTATGGAATATTGAAGTATTTATTATAAATGATTTATCCGTGGATATCATTACTATATTTTTCAAATTCACGTGCCGTCGTAATAAAAAAAACTGCCCTTTCTCTTCCCCATCTCTTCTCTTCTGACATGTTTTTCAGTGCAAGGGTGGGACAACCTGTCAGTCACATAATATCACAGCAACGATCCAATCAATTCCCGATGGACAAAATCAAGTCCCGTCCTACATTTTTTCTTGTTCTAGAAGCTTTCACTCGGATGTACGTCACAATAAGAAAAACTTCCATTTCATGATGACTTTAAAGCAAAATAAATGCAGTCAGTATGACTTTTTTGACTTTCGAAGACATGCAATATTTTTGTGCGACTGAAATTTAATTTGTTAATGACTGAGAATCTTCCCCTTTTCTGTAGATCTCTAAATCAGTGGTTCTCAAATGTTTTGACTCGAAAACGCCCTGTTGAACTATGTTTTTTAATAAAAACAATTATTAAGGTAAAGATAAAAAGAAAGTGTTTTGATTTAGATTACAGTTTGATTATTTTAATGAATTAATAATCATTTATTAATTTAAACAATTTGAAACCATCCTGTGTCCCCCTTGGAACACAGGTCCCCTGGTTGAGAACCACTGCTCTAAATTTAACTTTTATTTTTAAATTTGTTTCATTTTTAATTGAATATTGCTATTTAGGTTTATTTATATATTTATTTTATTTAATTTCAGTTTTAGTTTTCTTTTTTTTTTTTCCTAGTTAATAATTTTAGTGCTTCAAGTTTTAAGTATATTGCCAAGGCAGCATTTTTAATTTCCGTTTAGTTTAAGTTAATCAACTAATATTTATATTTGATTTTATTTTAAATTTATTTCAATTAACAGAAATGTTTTTAATAGTTTTAGTCAATTATAATAACCCTGGTAAGCTCAATTATTAACGAGACAAACAAAAACCTGTAATGTTCGGCATCAAACCTATTTTAATGGTGCTTTTTGCCAATTTTGGAACAGTGCCTGATCACAATTTTGCATAGGGGGGAAAAAAATCATACCTGTTTGGAACAAAACAATAGCAAGTAAATAATTTTTGGGCAAACTATCCTTTTATAATAACTGCTGTCTTTATTGTTTGAAGAAAATACTATTAGTTTTAGCATCTAAAAATGTTGTCTCTATTTGTAGGTGGGCCGATTAAAAAGGAAAAAAGAAGAGAGTGGAATTTCAGATCAGAATAAACATGGACTAAAGAGAGTGCGTCACAGTCAGGACGGCTCCTAAAACTCCAGCCGCTATTCAGGAGGCCCAGGCTGTGGGGATGACTGGTTCGTCCTCGATTGCGTCATGAGAGAGGCAGTCGGTAGGGGGTGTGGACAAGCCCTCTGTATGCCTTGACCTCTGACCTCATCATCTTTCAGACTGAAAACAAATGCTGGGAAAGATTCTAATAATGGCTAAGGGATATTGAGGAGCTGCAAACCTTAATGACATTCCTACAAGAACAGAAAAGAAACAACAACAACAAAAACCAAAGCGCACAATCCTATGACCACCAGTAAACCTCTACAGTGCACGCCTCAGCTCTCAAAAAGGCATTCATCCGCTGCATTAATGCGAAAGCATATGGTTTTATATTGTATTGCATAGACTTGAATGCAACCTAGTACCTTATGATGTACTGTAACTGTACAGTATTCAGTGTAATTGCATCGACTTTGTGCATAATCAGATTAGGAGTTTAGGTTTGCAGTGGTGGGGTGTGTACTGGAGGCTTGATGTTTTTTGTATGATATTTGTATAAGTGTGTACGATATTTAGATGCAAGTGACCATAGTGGATAGCTGGACCTAAAAGTGCAATCCTCCCTTTGGGGAAAACCTTTTTTGCGACTCTACCCGCTGTATTTTTTGAGGAGTCGCAGCAGGCCCACATTCACAAACACACTTTTGATACTTTGGAGAGACTTGTGCATGCTTCTTTACTGCATCCTGGGAACGTCTATATTTTAAAATGTTAACAGGTTAGTTTCAACCTGGATACCGGTAGATACACTTGACTGAAATTCAATAGCTATATTTTTGAGCTGAGTTTCCATTACAAGTTTAAAGCTCAAATGCTTTTTAGGCACTTTTTTTGGCAAGATAGGAATATTTCAAATAACTGTTCTCTTAAACCCACTTGTTTATTTGATCAAATACTAACTTGTGTGGTTTGCATGTTTTTCAGTATGTTCCCCATGTTTCAGACAGTTTTAATAATATTAATAATAAACAGTTTGTTAACTTTTTTTTCTGTTTACAGTTTGATGCATTACAGCAGGCCTGTCAATAAATATTCAAAAAAAACTGTACAGCTGTATTGTGTTTTTGTATAGTCATTACATTTTGTATAGTCATTACATTATTATATAGTCTAATATGAACTCTCTATTCAGAACCACTGTATGTTCACTACTGTTCAAAAGTTAGGGCTCAGTACTTTTTTTCAAAGAAAGTAATACTTTTATTTAACAAATTGATCAAAAACAGTAAAGACAGATATAACCAGATTTATGCAAAGATTTCTATATAAAATAAATGCTGTTCTTTTGAACTTTCTATTCATCAAAGAATCCTGGAAAAACATTACGGTTTTCACAAAATTCCACAAAGGTTACTTGAGCTCCAAATCAGCATATTAGAATGACTTCAAGGATCATGTGACAATGAAGACTGGAGTAATGGGTGTTGAAAATTCAGCTTTGAATGACAAATTCAAAATATATTACAGTTTTTCTCAGTCGCTTTGGTGCATTTCTCACATCACTATTTACATTTGCACAACAGTTAGTTCAACCTCCACAACATTTAGTCATTTGTGCACATCATAGTAGCAGTTTCTTATTCCTTCGAACAAATTGCAAATGCTTTTGGACATGCATCAATTGCTTTCATACAACTCTCTGCTGTTTTATAACATTATCATTTGCTTATGTCATGTCAGTCAAAATTAACTATACTTGTGAATGCTGAATAGTCATTCCATATAAAACTAATAGTCCTCATTTCATTGCTTGAGTCATTACATACAAAAATGTTGAACTAGTTGTCAAAATCTGTCAAGCAAATTTTACACATTTTTTTTAAATCTTTTTTTCCTGAAAATGTCTCCTAAATTGAACAATTTCTCTCAAGTGAATCTCAACTTTCACTGATGAGAAGGGGAGTGTGAAGCATTAGTTGCAACCAATGATAAGCCACTTCTCTACAATCACTGTCAGAGGTGAATCCCATAAACCCCCATTTTACAAGCATATACGAACCAAGCAGGACATAGTGTGTACCATTTCTACAATACTGTGACACAGAAGTGGAAGGTCAGCCTCATGGAAGAGGGGTAAGGGTGCGGGGAAGAAGGGGAAGGGGACAAAACAGGGGAAGAGGAAGAAGAGGCCAATAGGCAGATCCCTGATGAAATCAGGGCTACAATTGTGGATCATGTTGTCAATCACAGCCTCAAAATGGCTGAGGCTGGTCGAAGGATGCAGCCAAATGTTGGGAGAACCACTGTAAATTCAATTATTCAAACATTTCATTGGGAGAACAGGTGTGTATAAATGGACAGTAATTCAGCACTAAACAATCTGCACTGCACTACTGTCATCGTGTCATACATGAAGCTTACAGTGGGACAAGAACTTGTCATTGTACATTTTACATTTAGACATACAGCTTTACTGCATCACACATTTAGTGTATTGTAGTGTACAGTAGTGTTACAGTAAAGATTTGCCATATGTACTGCAATATTGTTTACAGTTGTGCACAGCTCTACCCAAAGGGAGTTTATGTTTGTTGCAAATAAGGGTGTAATTTTTCTTTTGCACAATGCTGTGAACAAATTAGAATTGCAAAGAGCATATGCAGTAAAAATGTGAAACATACATATTCAATACAGTAATGTGTAACTTTACTGTATTTTTCAAATGGCTGTGCAAATAGTATATAGTGCTGTCTTGAGCATTTTCAGGTAGTGTCACCAAGATCTGACTTTTTTGCATTGGAAAACATTGACAGAGTAAACTGTCATAATGAAAACATGACAAAGCCATTTGACTATCTTGTTCATAAACAATGGTGTCAGGACTTTTCATCTTGATGACACTGACACTTTCATTGACACGAATACTTGCTTTTGAGGAATGACCTATCCATTTTGAGCAAGTGACACGCTTTTGCAGGTTATCAACTAGGTTTTGCAGTTTGTACTAATTGTTTTGAGAACTGCATTAACTGTTGTGCAAATGTGAATAGTGATGTGAGAAATGCACCAAAGCGACTGAGAAAAACTGTAAAATATAAAATATATATAATTTTAAATAATATTACAGTTTTTTCTGTATTTTTTTTTTTTCAGCCTTGGTGAGAATAAGAAACTTCTTCCAAAAGTAGGCCTATTTGTAGATGAAAATTATTTTATCATTTCCTTTTAGACAAGTGTACATTGGGATGTACATTTTACTTACTCTTGTGGCCTTTATAATACATTTAAATAGTCAAAGCCACTTTAGGCCTCATCACCGACTGCAGCCATGTCCTCATCTCATGAAACACCTGCGATTCAGCAAAGTACAAAGTAGTCAGAAAGAAGATACTTAAGTACATTTACTCAAATACTTTACATCTCGCAAGGAGAGACTATAGGGATGTAGTGTTAACACAGGGTCAATAGTTAAATGGCAAAACATGTTGCTATATGCAAATCCTTTGAAATGGCAAGATATTTTAAGTAGCCTACGATAGAAATAAATACTCAAAACAACCACTTTAGCAAATAGTATAGAAATGTTCTGTTTATTTAATCACTTTGGCATTTCATCACTCCTATATTTTTTCTGCTTTAACCCAAACAAAACAAGTACAGGCACAGTTCACAAAAGAATCTACATTGTCATTGGCCCACTTTACAAATCAATAAGAAAGGCATTCCCTCTTTGCAGTGCAAACATCCTGCTTTTTCATCCTCTGCCAAACAGTTTGGGTGGCCTTTTTTGGTTTATTTGCAAATAGAGGCCTTTAGACTTTAACCAAGTTGTACACAAAGAAGGGCACCATCACCGCCTTGTCATACTTGAGAATGATAAAAAGTTTTTCAAACTTACTTTACAAACGCAACTTAGTACCACTATAATGCTATAGACTCAAATTACTTTAATCTCCAATGGTCAGTCTTGTAACTGTGAAAATGAAATGGCAGTTCGAAATGTAGAATATTCATTGTCTGTGATTACATAAACTACATACAAATGTAACAATCAATTACATTGATAAAAACACATTAAGACACCTCAGTAAAACAGCAGTACAGTACATAACTAACAGCCTGTCACGCCTGACACATCTAACATTATTCTCTAACCATTTTAATCCTAGAATTCCTGCTTTCACCTTTTACCTAGTTGTCTAATATTTGCTTGAGTAATTCAAAACAATCCTTATAGAAAAAACAAGCTGCTGTCAACCCATTTCAACTTGCAATCATTTACAGTCAACTGTTGATTTGAACAAATTTATTAAAACATTAACCACTGGCCTTTCTAAGTGCATCAGTTATAAAAATGTAGATAAGGTTAAATGACCTACAGATATTCCCTTAAATTTAATTTTACTTAAAATATAGACAGACTGCACATCTAAGCAGATTTAAGTACCAAATTATGTTTTTTTTTTTTTCTTGAGGAAATGCTGAGTGAATGTTGTAACATTTGTAATATAATAACCCCCCTAACATAATTTACTTTAATACTTTCTAAAAATATAAACGATTGCCTATAGGTACAAAACAGAAAAGGGCTGCCTGATTGACCCACAGAAATGTAAAAAATACGTTACTATTCTAAAATACTGTAACACTGTGACGTGTTTGATATGAACCAAATATGCCTTTTACTTCTTTTACAAGGCACAAAGTCTATCATAGCGAGCTCCACTGATTAAACCATTACAAACCATCTCTCCAACTCAAAATAACACATTATTTAACAATTTCTAATCATATGCCAACTGTAATGAACATTGGTCCATCCACAATGGGGCTGGTCCCTCATGATAATCTTTTTTTTTTTTTCTCCATGATCTTCTTCCGAAGAACTGATATCTTCAGACTGTTTATGATACAGCAAAGTTGTTTGTGCTATGACACTTAAGGATGACGCCAAACTGAGTTTCCCCTCAGATAAAGGTATATGTGGAAGCTATGCTTATATTTTTCATTTCCAGTTTTGAAGTGATCAACATTTAGATGCTTACAGCTGAGAAACTATGATAGTAAAATTCAATAACTTAATAAACAGTCATTTACAGTTTGTATTGCCTTCTTGAGACCTCATGAGAATGTGCAACTTCAAAGGCATTATTGATATCAAAAGTTGTCCTAAATACAGCCCAAGGATGTTTTTATCCCCAATGTTTCTCTATCAGTCACGGGACATGTTGTACTTTGTGTTGCGGTCACAGGGTTTCTTTTTGTCTTTCTGATGTCAAAGGTAGATCACTTGATGGAGTGCAAAGGACACGCAGTCTCTAAAAAATGGCAAAACATAGTTGCAAAAGATTAACAAATTGCTTTGAACATGGCTAATTTTTACATTTAAAAGTAATTTAGTGTTAAATCATGCATGGAATTACCTGTTTCAGTGTACCAGGAGTGACAAGGATGACATAGATCATCCATACAGGAACCAGCAATGTTGAGGAGAGAGTGAACCACCAACCAACAGCATAGCCCCACCAGGGGTATTCGAATGTGTTGTTAAACTTTAAAGGAGTGAATTTGACCAAAGAGAAAACAAATGTACCCTAAAGAAGCAAAGACGTTCATTGAATTAATGGTGAAGACAATCTATGTTCTTACTTCCTAATAATACAATGATAACAGAATACTTACTGATTTTAACACTGAAATTGTTTTCAGTGAAGCTACATTGAAACAATATGTATTGTGAAAAGTGCTATGCAAATAAACTTGAATTGAATTAAAGGCAAAGTCCACCCAAAAATGAAAATTGTTCCAAACCTGTACAAATTTCTTTGTTCTGCTGAACACAAAGGAAGATATTTGGAAGAATGTTTGTAACCAAGGAGATCTTGCCCCCCATTGATTACCATAGTAGGAAAAAAAAAATACTATGGCAGTCAATGGGGGGCGAGATCTGCTTGGTTACAAATATTTCATTTTTGGGTGATCCCTTTAATAATGGTTAAGAACTAGATGAACACTGCAGTTATTTTACTTAAAAGATTAGTCCACGTTTAAATACACTTTTCCTGATAAATGTACTCACCCCCATGTCATCCAAGATGTTCATGTCTTTCTTTCGTCAGTCGAAAAGAAATGAAGGTTTTTGAGGAAAACATTCCAGGATTATTCTCCTTACAGTGGATTTCAATGGCTACCAACAGGTTGAAGGTCTTCAAAAATTACAGTTTCAGTGCAGCTTCAAGGGCTTTAAACGATACCAGATGAGTAATAAAATAAGGTCTTATCTAGCGAATCGATAGGTCATTTTCGAAAAAAATACAACCGTTTATGCTTTATAAACAAATATCGCCTTGAACGAATTCAAGTTACGGAAAAAAACGAAACTGGCGCCGCGTTCATTCCGTAAGTAGCATAGGGAAGGCGTAGAACATTCAGCGTAAGCGTTATGAAGAATGCGGAAGCGGAAAGTACATTCAAGGCGATATTTCATTTATAAAGCATAAACGGTTGTATTTTTTTTGAAAATGACCTATCGATTCGCTAGATAAGACCCTTATTACTCATCTGGTATCGTTTAAAGCCCTTAAAGCTGCACTGAAACTGTAATTTTGACCTTCAATCTGTTGGTAGCCATTGAAATCCACTGTAAGGAGAAAAATCCTGGAATGTTTTCCTCAAAAACCTTCATTTCTTTTCGACTGACGAAAGAAAGACATGAACATCTTGGATGACATGGGGGTGAGTAAATTTATCAGGAAAAGTGTATTTAAAAGTGGACTAATCCTTTAATATAACCACAACACCTTGAATCAGAGTAAAACGTGCACTTACTATACACACAATAGGAGTGACATACTTCCAACAGTATTTCATTAGCGTCAGAGGACGATAACCGATCATGTCTACAATGTTTTCATAAAGACGATCAGAACCTGAAAAACCAGAGACAAACCATAAGTCTTAGGAGAGATTGACCACGGCTGCGTCTGAAATCGCATACTATCTTGAGTAGGTACTTATTTTGAATAAGTAATTACTTTGTGACCGCTAAAAATTGTGCTCTATAGTATGAATGTGTGTAGTATGAATGTAATCTGTACATACTACATTTGCCATGTTGACATTATCATGTAACCTACCAGCGTCAGTTGCAGCACTTCACTGCCATTCACAAATCCTCTCCTGTGGCCTCATGAGATAGTAAATCATCGTAATGCACACTTCAGAATCTCGCCAGAAGTAGTAGGTCATCTGGGTACTTTTTGCCTACGCTTTTATGAGTACTGTGAATTCGGACATACTTCTTTTGTCACATACTGTTTTCGCCTACTATATAGCAAGGGAGTATGCGATTTCGGATGCAGCCCAGGTAAATTACCTACACATATTAAAAGAATGCTCACCAGTTTTGTGCTCAATTCTTATTGTTTATGGTTCATGACCTGGTCAACCTTTACTAGTATAAACACAATGCAGCAGTATGGTGGTGGCTTGAAAGTCTGGGCTAACAACAAAAAAGCTGCAGGTGACTCTAGCACCACTAGTGTCCTTAGAGAAGGCACTTAACGCATCAGTCGCTCTGGTAGAGTTGTCCCTGAATAGTGTATCTGTATAGTACGATAGTAGTTCAGCATAACAAGGGTTGTGCTAAAACTTTGGCACAGTATTTTAGCACAAAAACCTTCAATCTGGTTTAATCAGGCACCATGCACATTTAAATTAAGCTATTCTCAAATATGCTTCCTTTGTTTGTAAACCAGGCTTTTTTAAGGCCCTATGATTTCCGCAATGCAAAAATCACAGGCTGAATAACAAATCCAGTCATAAAAATGGAATTTACTATATGACACAGAATGTTATGGAATTTGGCAAATTTTGGATGAGTAAATAAAAAGTAGTGCTGTACTCATTTAAATTATGATATGGACTAGTGTCTGTGAATATTAAGGTGCAAAAAGACAATTTAAATACGTAAGCCTGTATGTTCTGCGTGTCTCTGCGTAAATAAATGGTGGCGTTTTGTCAACTAAACAAATTTTAACAGATTAATTAGTTAAATTGTTAATGTTTTATGCCATTTACCATCATTTTTGATCACAATTTTGTTTCATATCATAATTTAAGCAACAATTTAATTAAACCCTTCACAAAAGTAAAAGTTTTATGAATTCAATTGATTAGACATGCTTTTTTTATTGTTAAAATTTTATTAAACCATTAAAATTGAATCCAAATGGAAAACATGGAATTTGGGAAAAATAAAATAAAATTAAACAAACATAATTCATAAGGCCCTATAATAATTTTAATAAAAAATATTAAATTGGTATGTTTCATGATTTCAATTAAGACATACTTTTTGATTACTAAAATTTAATTTAAATCTTTAAAACAGAGTCCAGAAAAATTCAATAGGAAAAAGTGGAATTTGAAGAAAAACAGAAAACAAACAAACAAACAAAAAACCCCCCCTGGAATTTTAGAAAAAATAAAAAAGGATTTCATAGGCCCTACATATTAAATTAGATTGCACCATTAAAAAAATATATTTAGTGGATCAAATAGTGGAGAAGAGTATTAATCGGGCATATTTTCAGTTGTGCAGGGTAGACAGACACATATAATTTCTGATTTAGTATTATTACTCACCATAAAACCAGCCAATACATACTGACTGTGCGATGGCAAATAGCAGGAGGGTCATTCCACTGCAGGAATAGTAATCAAATAACTGAAAGATATACAGGCCCCCCTATCGAACCAATGCAAAAAATATAATATAACATTGATCAGTACTCAAATCTCAGATTTTTTTTTTTCATTGGTTATTACTTGATCTGATTTAGACAGTATGAGTCAGGAAAGAACAAATATCAAAGATTCTAAATGTTGTTTAATGTAAAACAATTAACAAAATAAAAGCCAAGAGTAATGATTAAATTATGAACATAATCACCTCTGTTACCATCAGGAGGCCAATGAAGAAGCAGCTCACACAGATGAGGAGGAGGAAGAGTTTACGACGGTGTCCTTGGAGGAAGAAGTTGGGGTTCATGTCTGTTATGGCTGTCATGAGAGCCTCCAAACCCACAAACTGAAAAAGAGAATGAGATGCAATGACAGTGTTATGTTTTTAACGCTGTACTGTCCTGAAGAACTTGAATAACACATTTACTGTAAGTATATTGCATGCACAAAACTCTTGAGAATATTAAGAACCAACTTCAACAGAATAATGTGTGTAAATTATGATATGTAATATATGCTGTCAAATACAGTGCTCAGCATAAATGAGTACACCCCCTTTGAAAAGTAACATTTTAAATAATATCTCAATGAACACAAAAACAATTTCCAAAATGTTGACAAGACTAAGTTTTATATAGCATCTGTTTAACTTATAACGTGAAAGTAAGGTTAAAAATATAACTTAAAGAACAAAATTTTCAGTTTTACTCAAATTAGGGTGAGGCAAAAATGAGTACAAATGTCTAAATTAACAAGAATTCAACCACAGGAGAGTCAACTTATTCATTAAACAGGTGTCCAGCAGACAGTTGACTATAAAAGGGTGTTAAAACCGCTTCCCCATTTCATGCTGTCAGCAATGGCACCACATGGAAGAGAAATGTCACAAGACCTGAGAAAGAAAATAATTTATTTACACCAGAAAGGTGAAGGCTTCAAGAAGATCAGCAAAGCTTTACTTATCAGTCAGAATACTGTAGCAAAAGTGGTACAAAAATTTAAAAAAGATGGAACTGCAACCATCTCACAGAGACGTCCAGGTCATCCACGTATGTTAACACCTCAATAGGAACGTCTTCTGATGAGAAAGGCTGAAGAAAATCGGCATGCAAGTTCACTGCAGTTATCTAAAGAAGTAGAAAGCCAAACTGGGGTAACTATTTCCCGTAACACAATATGGCATACACTGCAGAGGAATGGCATGCAATGGGTGCCGTCCATGAAAGAAGCCTCTACTAAAGCCCAGGCACAAAAAAAGCCCGCCTAGAGTTTGCCAGGGCCCATGCTGACAAGGATGAAGTCTACTGGGACTCTATACTCTGGAGTGATGAGACCAAGATAAATGTTTTTTGAACTGATGGCTTCAAAACTGTATGGCAAAGGTGAGGAATACAAAGAAAAATGCATGGTGCCTACAGTGAAACATGGTGGTGTCAGTGTCCTTATGTGGGGCTGCATGAGTGATGCTGGTGTCGGGGAGCTGCATTTCATTGATGGCATCATGAATTCACAGATGCACTGCTCTATTCTGACAGAGAAGATGCTACCATCACTCCGTGCCTTTGGTCGTTGTGCACTTTTCCAACATGACAATGATCCTAAACACACATCTAAGGCCACTGTTAGATTTCTGAAAAAGAACAGGGTGAAAGTGATTCAGTGGCTCCTGATCTGAACCCAATCAAACACCTATGGGGAAAAGACAAGTTAAGCATCACTCTCCATCCAGCATCCAGTCTCTAATAGAAGTCATTCTTGAAGAATGGACAAAGATAGATGTTACAAAATGTCGCCAACTTGTTCATTCCATGCCTAAAAGACTTGGTGCTGTCATTAAAAATTATGGAGGCCATACAAAGTACTAGATGTAGTAGTTTTTGTTGTGAGGTGTACTCATTTTTGCATCACCCTAATTTGAGTAAAACTGAAAAATGTGCAATATAAGTTATATTATTAACCTTACATTTATGTTACAAGTTAAACATGTTATATTAAACTTAGACTTGTCAACATTTTGGAAATTATTTGTGTGTTCATTGAGATATTGTTTAAAATGTTACTTTTCCAAGGAGGTGTACTCATTTACGCTGAGCACTGTAGCTTTATCAAAAGTCATGTCACCTTTATTTTTATAGTGCTTTATAAAGTAGAAATTGTTTCAGAGCAGCTTCATATTAATGAAAATGTGACAGAATTAATGATGCAAACTTCAAATATGAGACAGATTCAAATTCTCCTATAAAGCAGCTGTAGCAAGATAACAGTCATTAATCAGCTCAGTTCAGTTTAGCATTGATTCAGTTCAGTTCAATAACTGTGTAAAGTTCATTCATTATGTAACAAGTTTAATTCTGCTGTAAAGCAGCTCTACAGAAGACAATGGTGTCATTATTCAGTTTCATCCGATAGTGTCAGTGCAGACAATACTAAATGCAATTTTCAAACAGTCAAACACCTCATGTACTTTAGAGAAAATGTGCTCTCACCTCACTGTCAAGGCCCAGCAGAATAATCATGAGGAAGAAACATATGGACCACAGCTGAGGCATGGGCATCATTGCTACAGCTCGTGGATATGCAATGAAGGCCAAACCAGGGCCTGGCAAAAGAAGAGAAATGTGAATTGATGTGTGGGAAATGTATGGGAAAAAATAGACATAAAGGAGCTGCTGTTGTTTAAGTTACCTGACTCTGCCACCTTTGAGATATCAACCCCCTGTTCCAAGGCCATGAAGCCTAAAACAGAAAAGATTGCAAAGCCAGCCACAAAACTGGTTCCACTGTTCAGCAGGCACAGATAAACACAGTCTCTACAAGCAGAAACAAAGCATGCTGTCAAAACCCATCACAGCAATCTGTCTATTATACAGTCATTAGCTATTTTTACCCATATTATATATGAGTAAGAACAGCTAATGGCTCTAAAAATGTATCTAAAAGTATATCTGCATTTATATTTAAATGTACTGTAATGTGGTTTCTCGTGACCTAAGTTCTCTCACTTGTAGCAGTTGTTGTTGTACTTATTGTAGCTTCCCAAAGCTGTAAGGCACCCAATGCAAAGAGCATAGGAGTAAAATATTTGTGTTCCAGCATCCATCCACACCTAAAGGCATGAGAGACCAATCCATTAGGTATTTGCAATACATGAAACATGAAGGGTCTGGTCCAGTTCCATATTGCGAAATATCCAAGTTAAGAATGACTTTGTGTCACTGATTGATTATTTAGCGATTAGTTATTTTAAAAGCTTAATCAGTTTTGACATTCATCTGTAGAGACTGTGATTAAGCAAAAATAATAAACAACTTCCTATATAAAAAGCTCTAAGAATTTTTATTTGTCCCTGGTTGATAAAACAATGGTCTTGTAACTTACATTGACACCGACTATCAGACTTGGATGCATCCTCACATGAAAGCAGAACTTTTTGGCTTTTTCAGATGCTAACATTTACAATATTCACCATTATTAATTCATTATTAATTTCTTCAATTGAAAAAGTCCAAGAATGAAGTTGCGGAATAAGAGGTACTAAAATAAAATGAACAACATCGAGCTTGTCGTGTGATCAAGATGAGGCCATCAAGAAAAGGGAAATAGAATAAAAGTTTAGGCCACTGATATGACTGGCCTGATGGTCATGTGAGTGTACATCATTTTAAACAAAAGCACCAACCATAAATACTTTTCATTCTGCAAATGTCTTTACAAATAGAAGAAAAAATCTTCATCTACTACTAATATCACCTCATCTACTACTAATATCATGTTTACCTGTGGGTCTGCAAGGCGTGCTGGATTTGGGTAGAGGTAGAAGGAGATGCCATCAATGGCTCCAGGCAACGTAAGACCTCGAATCAGAAGCACCAGCAGCATAACATATGGAAATGTAGCAGTAAAATACACAACCTGAAAAATAAAGAACAAGGGCACTCCAATTTTGAGATCCAGAATACCTGATTTAAAAGTATGAAAACAGAATCAACTGGACTACGTCAATATCCATGACAAGCAGACTGAGGTAACATGTAGCCAGATGTCATCTCTATCAGATATATATTCAAAGCGCCAGTTTTTCAGTTAGCCCTCACCTTGCCTGTGGACTTCACTCCCTTCCACACACAGAAGTAGCAGATGATCCAGGCCAAAAGGAGACACAGAGCCAGCTCCCATCTCACACTGCCCAGCTCATTCACACTACCAGTTATATTCAATACTCGCCTCCTACAAGAAACACTCGTTGTAATTGATCTCTTTATTTCTAATATAAAAAATAATTACACTTGAAAGTTGTGTTTGCATTTAGATTTAGTATATATATTTCACAAATAAAAAAGCAAAATGTTCAAACCTGATAAAAATTGGTTAAGGTATTTATCTGAATTTTGGGGGGGGGGGGGGGGAGCAAATTACAGCTGCAGGTTTTATTTTTACATTGCAAAAAAGACTGCAAATAAAAACAAAAAGCTCACAGGAAAAAACATTCATTAACTACAACATAATCAGTTATTAATATTAAATTGGTGCTTTCTTGTTTTTGCATGCGTTCATCATTTCTTTGTATGACAGCCTGGCCAAAAATTATGTCTGCACAATTTGGCATGTTTCATTGCATTATCACAAATGTAACAATGGACTTCAAGCCAAACTGCACAATATGCTTACAAAATCAACAAATAATATTTGAATAAGGCTGGACATCACTTTTAGCCACTACTGTATAAACTTTTGGTTATTTTATAAACTCACTCCCAAAATTCTTTAACAGGTGATGACACATTCTCCAAAAAGCTCAGGTTTCTTGTCCCCCCCATTCGGTCAAACTCGACACAGTTCTCTGTAAGGGTAAAGAAAAAACATGATCTATTACAAAAAAAAAAAAAAAAAAAAGATAAAATTTTCAAAGTAACTAGTAATGTAACATGCCTGAATTCCACCAGTTCCTGCAGCTAGCCCATGGTAGTTCACCACTAAAAGAAGAGAAGAGATAGAAGAAAGCCCAGGCCAAAATGATGATGTAGTAGGTACTGGAATAGAAGACGACCACCTGACTCCCATAACCCAGACCTAAAGAGAAGCAAACCACAACAATTACCCCCTTATGATTATGATGACAGCAGTTGATCAGCCTTTAAATTCAATACCAGTTCGCTTTGAATGTTTGGGTTAAATGTACTGGAGAGGTCCATTATGTATATATTACATACCGTTACAGAGGTTAAAATTAATTATTTAATAATGCATTTCTATTGATTATTTATAATGAATTTACACATATAATAGTTTATCTTATTAAATATTGTATGACGAATTTGGGGCTTTGAAGTTTTGAATCTTGTTTGACTTATAAATGATAGCCCTATTCAGACAGGACTAGTTTTCAAGGGGTACTTGCTTTATCAAAACCTTACACCCTTACAACCTTATTATGATCTTACAGTTTTTCTCAGTCGCTTTGGTGCATTTCTCACATCACTATTTACATTTGCACAACAGTTAGTTCAACCTCCACAACATTTAGTCATTTGTGCACATCATAGTAGCAGTTTCTTATTCCTTCGAACAAATTGCAAATGCTTTTGGACATGCATCAATTGCTTTCATACAACTCTCTGCTGTTTTATAACATTATCATTTGCTTATATAATTTCAGTCAAAAATGCTGAATAGTCATTCCATATAAAACTAATAGTCCTCATTTCATCGCTTGAGTCATTACATACAAAAATGTTGAACTAGTTGTCAAAATCTGTCAAGAAAATTTTACACTTTTTTTTAAAATCTTTTTTTCCTGAAAATGTCTCCTAAATTGAACAATTTCTCTCAAGTGAATCTCAACTTTCACTGATGAGAAGGGGAGTGTGAAGCATTAGTTGCAACCAATGATAAGCCACTTCTCTACAATCACTGTCAGAGCTGAATCCCATAAACCCCCACTTTACAAGCATATACGAACCAAGCAGGTGTACCATTTCTACAATACTGTGACACAGAAATTGAAGGTCAGCCTCGTGGAAGAGGGGTAAGGATGCGGGGAAGAAGGGGAAGAGGAAGAAGAGGCCAAGTACATAGGCAGATCCCTGATGAAATTAGGGCTACAATTGTGGATCATGTTGTCAATCACGGCCTCACAATGGCTGAGGCTGGTCGAAGGGTGCAGCCAAATGTTGGGAGAACCACTGTAAATTCAATTATTCAAACATTTCGTCGGAAGAACAGGTGTGTATAAATGGACAGTAATTCAGCACTAAACAATCTGCACTGCACTACTGTCATTGTGTCATACATGAAGCTTGCAGTGGGACAAGAACTTGTCACTGTACATTTTACATTTAGACGTACAGCTTTACTGCATCACACATTTAGTGTATTGTAGTGTACAGTAGTGTTACAGTAAAGATTTGCCATATGTACTGCAATATTGTTTACAGTTGTGCACAGCTCTACCCAAAGGGAGTTTATGTTTGTTGCAAATAAGGGTGTAATTTTTCTTTTGCACAATGCTGTGAACAAATTAGAATTGCAAAGAGCATATGCAGTAAAAATGTGAAACATACATATTCAATACAGTAATGTGTAACTTTACTGTATTTTTCAAATGGCTGTGCAAATAGTATATAGTGCTGTCTTGAGCATTTTCAGGTAGTGTCACCAAGATCTGACTTTTTTGCATTGGAAAACATTGACAGAGTAAACTGTCATAATGAAAACATGACAAAGCCATTTGACTATCTTGTTCATAAACAATGGTGTCAGGACTTTTCATCTTGATGACACTGACACTTTCATTGACATGAATACTTGCTTTTGAGGAATGACCTATCCATTTTGAACAAGTGACATGCTTTTGCAGGTTATCAACTAGGTTTTGCAATTTGTACTAATTGTTTTGAGAACTGCATTAACTGTTGTGCAAATGTAAATAGTGATGTGAGAAATGCACCAAAGCGACTGAGAAACTGTATTATGAAAGCTAAACGGATTTTGATGTTTTTTTTTTCTTTTGTCAGACTCAACAAATAGAGGATTGTGACTCAAGAGAAATCCATGTTATTTAAATATACTCACATGATAAACCATTTTTCAAACTGATTATTACAAAAACAACTTATGCTTCAAAAAGGAAGTTTCTCGCATTTCAGACTACTATTGTTTACTATTGCAGTGCACGGGGTGTTTAACTACAACCATCTAATTTTAACAGCAAAATTACATACATCACTATGGCTGACATACAGTACAACAACATGTACTATATTGTACACCAACACTGACATTACAGGCGAACAATGAAATTCACCTTCAAATAGTGGGCAGATCTTCCTCCAGCAGGTGACAGTCCCTTGGCTTGTGTACTGACCCAGAGCAGTCTCCATAAGAAAAAGAGGAATGCCACAGGCAAACAGAAAGACCACATATGGAATGAAAAACACTCCTAAAAAAAGGAAATACACAGCTGTTTTTAGACAGTTTATGTTCACCACTTTAGTATAGGACACAAACAAAAACAAACAAAAACCAGAACTGGTTGAACTGAATTGTTTAAAGAGAGCTCACAGTTATATTTGAACAAACCTCCTCCGTTCTTGTAACACAAATATGGAAACCTCCACACATTTCCCAAACCAATGATCTGGCCAGCAACAGCTAAGATAAACTCCACTTTACTGGACCACTGGCCCCTCACTCGGATTTTGAGGCCTGTGTCAACACTTCCTGAATCTGGATAAGCCAGTTTAAACTGCAAATCTGGGTCATGCTGCATCTCCATGTCACTGCGGAAAAAAAAAATCTGTCAAAACACTGATGCTAGAGAGGCACAAACAAAGTTTAAAACAGAGTGGTTACTGAAACATGTAAAGGTCAAAAACAGCAATGAGTCTTTGTTCAGTACCATCTGGTTGTTCCAGCTCTTACACTGGGAGCTGGGCATTCAAATAATGATATTCAAAATTAGAATAAGTGTCCAGCTTCCCAAAGCAGCGTAAAAGACATCAACCACACAACATTTGTGGCTGATCTTAATTTTTTGTATTTCTCTAATAGTGTAATGTAGATGCATAAGAACATACTCGCCACAATAGATTTGATTACACACATTTAAATGCATGACTGTATTGTGGAAAAGATAACTAAAGGTTTTTCATCAAAGTTAGGCATAATCTTGGAAGAATACATGCTGATGGATTTTGTGGTGCCTAAATTTCTTATAAATTCAAAACTATAATTTTCACACCTCCATTTAAATGCATTTGTCACTAATTGATTAAACTAATTTCAAACATTTACTTGTGAAGACCTTGGTACATTTAACACTCTGTAATAGAAACATTATTAAAGAATTATCATAAAACTAGCCTCGAGCGTCTATGAACAAATTAGTGCTGTGTGATATTGGAAAAAAATTGACATTGCGATATTTTGTTTTTCTGCAATGCATATTGCAATATAAAAGAAAGAAAAAAGAAAAATCACCAGATGACTTGAATAGCTCTATTTGGAAAGAATTAATCATTCTAGAATGTTTGGGGTGATTTTGTAGGGGAGTGCATCTGCACAAAAAAATACAATTAAAAGCATAAACAAATACAATCGAACAAAGATACAAATGAAATGAACTGTGCTTTTTGGGCAAGTCTAACAGTATTCAGGTACATTAATTGAATAATCAAATAACACTGCATAGTCGTCACTGCATATATTAAATATAATTGATCTTTGTTACAGCTACAAAAGTGATTTTCTCTTTGCGTTTTGTTTTTTTGATAACATTAATGACACAGATAGCAGCAGGAATATTAGGCTGCTGTCACTTTAAGACCGAACGCACAGATGCATTTCCTTTCTCAATTGTTTACGTTCACGTAAACCATAAGCGACTGTGTTTATGAGGATACTTGTATTTTTTTCCATTCATTTTTACCATAGGGATTTTAAAAAAGTCTTTGATAAAAAGAGTTATAATCCGTGAACCAAGCCAATCAGCTAAGAGGTGAATCATAACGCTACAAACTTTGATTTGAAGCAAAAAAAAATTTGAAAATCAGACAAAAGGTACAAGACTGTACACCCAACGGCTTTAGTGAGGGAAAGAAGTACAATCCCATGAAGCACTGCAAATAGCATGATTGAATTAAAAATTAAAAAAAAAAAAAAAAAAAGGTTAAATAATGCCGGCTGATGGCTTCAGCAGAAGCAAATACCATAACCTTGTAGCTCACAGTAGGGCTGTCTTTAAAGGTTTACAAGTTATCCTTAAAAATCAATTTCCCTATGCAGAAAATAAATGGAGTTTTTACTTCCAGAACCGACTGTTGCGCTCTGTACTTGACACAGCACATCCTGTGATGTAACTATCACGGATGCGCACATCGCGATACAGTTGCGTATCGACTGTTAAAAAGAAAGACGGCAGTGTACAGATCCAATCTAAAAGCATTTTAATTGTTTTGAAGTCTTGAGTGTTTGCACATATGTTCTCAATAAGAATTTGTTTTTGGAGTTTACAAAAAAAAAGTATACTTAGGATTTTTACTAAATGTTGAGGTCAGTGAGTACAAGCTGTTTGTGCAACTCCTCACAGCTGAAATAATCTTGTGTCCCCAAAACAGGAGGCACTGCAGGGTGCTTAGTCACATTCCCTTCTCTGCCCTCATTTCTTGTGCTGTGACCCTTATAATAAGCGAAGAAAAAAATTACACAGAAAGATATAGTTTCTTAATGATCCCATGGGGGGCAGTAAAGGTACTCCAGGGGGTCTATGGAGAACAGGAAAGTTAAGATTTTGTCTAAGTTTTGATATTTTTAGGTGGTGTAACTGTTTGGAGATTAAGGTCTCATTTTTTATTATTTCTTTAAAAAAAAAAAAAAACAAAAAAAAAAACACAAGTAACTTTGCTTGTCATGTGACAAGAAAGGACCCCTTCAGACCCTCATGACTGTATGTCAAGGTCATTATTTTTATCACTTTTTTTTTAATGAATAGGCACATTTTAAACTTGTGAAATGGAACGATGCTAAGGAAATTGTGTGACTAACATTTAAAAACATTTTTATAAATATAATGACTTTTGATATTTATTTTTATCTTTAAAAATATTTTTTTAATTCTAATTAAAAAACTGAAACATTTACAAAATGGTACAATTCTTCATCAAAAATGTATGAAATCAACATGAATACAAATATTTCATTTCTGTTAGCTTTGCACGTGTGTTTTAAACTACATTAAACGTCTCCTACTACTAGAAATCCTTAATTCTCATTAACAATATTTTAATTTTATTGTGTCAAGTGGCATGTTAGGGCGAGGTAAGCAAAAAAAAAAAAAAAAAAAGACGTTTTCACTTATTAAAGAACCTGTCTGTACATGCATAATTGTAACCATAAACAGCAATTGAATCTGAAGCACGAACTACTTATCGTCATGGAGCACAGATTGTCCCTGATGATCTGAGTATCTGAATACAGAGAAGGAGGAAACTCACTCAGTTATTGCGCTTTTGTTCATGCCCTTTGGCCTAGATTCAGCAGCCGAACACTTGTGCTGCTCAAACCCACGCGGAGGAGACGCCGGGTGCCAAGTGAAATACTTTTAAAAACAAAAGCATATAGAAAACAGTTCAACTACGCAGTTAATTTCAGAGCTCATCTGAACCACTTCAGTAAATTACAATGCATTGGAAACAATACAGATAGAAAACAAAAGCTATAGGAGGTGTTACCTGACGCAGGCGACCAGTCAAAAGTTCAGGAAGTCTACTGAATTTACATTGGTCGTGAAAGTTAAGCTTAAATCAGTGTGATTCGGTCGTTATAATACTGTCACTGAAGCCCACCCCTCTCATTTTCTCCACCTCTCGAAAGGGGAAACAAGTCCATACAGAACCGAGAGTGTATATCGCATGTGCGTGTGTGTTTTTATTTGGCCGTATGTGTGAGTGTGTCTCAGCTAAAGGCGGGGCTTAGATCAACAGCTTGCAGAGCAATAAATGACAACGTTTCTAAATATGTTCATCTTGTTTTTTATGATGCCAAAAATATCTATTAATTACATGTAAACAAACGTGATACTCCTCGCTTAACATGAGTAAACAATAATTACGCAATATTACACAAACACGACTAACCGTATAATAATTTGTGTTATTTTTCCGCTAATGAAAATTGTTGCAAAAAAATCTAATTTTGTGTCACCAAGCAACACAGACATTCATCCGGTCTGGAACAGGTTGTATGAATGGAACGGAGAGATATTTCCCCTCCCCGCTCAAAGAATTTTCCAATCAGTCGGATTCAGCTCCATTCCGGGTTTTCCAGTTTTCCATTCATCTACCCCGCACATTAGAGGAACCTGCTCCGACAGGGGTCAGGGGTCATATCTAGTTAGCAAACCTTGTTCTGCATAATGTTAGATATAGATACCTACAATAATGAATCATACAAATAAGCAAGAAACCGATTTTCATTATAATTATTATTAACATATTTGGGAAAAAAAAAAAACGGCAGGCAGTTTAAGTCAACGAAGACAGTATATATTCTGACAACTATTACACAGACACCGTTTTAATAACATTACTCTAGCTAAGCAGGATTATCAGTACTGTAAAAATAAGCTGATGTATGCGTCAAGTCAATATTTATAAGGATTGTAGATGTCCCTGAAATGTCACTGTTCTGTCCAAAACCTTTCCCTCATATTTTTTGTATCATCCTCATACTGTTAACCCATTTAATCCCACAATTGTGACCACAATTTTTCCTCACATATTTTGGTGTGGTATTAAAAAGCAACTCTTATTATGAAACACATGTTCATTTATAATGCAAATTTAAGATGTCTGCATGAGGTCTGGGCAGGTCTAACATTATTGTGTAGTTTGGTCATGTGACCACACACATTTATTTCCTGGTATCTATCTATCTATCTATCTATCTATCTATCTATCTATCTATCTATCTATCTATCTATCTATCTATCTATCTATCTATCTATCTGTCTGTCTGTCTGTCTGTCTGTCTGTCAATCTATCTATCTATCTATCTATGCATCTATGTATCTGTCTGTCTGTACATATTTATTTCAGTTTATAATTAAGTTTTTAATAATTATCTTCCAATTTCCAATTATTTGTGCCATACTGCTGCATAGGAATGCTATTTTGTCTTTTTTGAAACTGAGCCAGACAATGTTTACTTCTTTGTTAATGGAATAATACACTACAGTTTTTCTCAGTCTCTTTGGTGCATTTCTCACATCACTATTTACATTTGCACAACAGTTAATGCAGTTCTCAAAACAATTAGTACAAACTGCAAAACCTAGTTGATAACCTGCAAAAGCGTGTCACTTGCTCAAAATGGATAGGTCATTCCTCAAAAGCAAGTATTCGTGTCAATGAAAGTGTCAGTGTCATCAAGATGAAAAGTCCTGACACCATTGTTTATGAACAAGATAGTCAAATGGCTTTGTCATGTTTTCATTATGACAGTTTACTCTGTCAATGTTTTCCAATGCAAAAAAGTCAGATCTTGGTGACACTACCTGGAAATGCTCAAGACAGCACTATATACTATTTGCACAGCCATTTGAAAAATACAGTAAAGTTACACATTACTGTATTTAGTGAGGTAACTGAGTACAAGACACTGAATATGTATGTTTCACATTTTTACTGCATATGCTCTTTGCAATTCTAATTTGTTCACAGCATTGTGCAAAAGAAAAAATACACCCTTATTTGCAACAAACATAAACTCCCTTTGGGTAGAGCTGTGCACAACTGTAAACAATATTGCAGTACATATGGCAAATCTTTACTGTAACACTACTGTACACTACAATACACTAAATGTGTGATGCAGTAAAGCTGTACGTCTAAATGTAAATTGTACAGTGACAAGTTCTTGTCCCACTGCAAGCTTCATGTATGACACAATGACAGTAGTGCAGTGCAGATTGTTTAGTGCTGAATTACTGTCCATTTATACACACCTGTTCTCCCAACGAAATGTTTGAATAATTGAATTTACAGTGGTTCTCCCAACATTTGGCTGCATCCTTCGACCAGCCTCAGCCATTTTGAGGCTGTGATTGACAACATGATCCACAATTGTAGCCCTGATTTCATCAGGGATCTGCCTATTGGCCTCTTCTTCCTCTTCCCCTGTTTTGTCCCCTTCCCCTTCTTCCCCGCACCCTTACCCCTCTTCCATGAGGCTGACCTTCCACTTCTGTGTCACAGTATTGTAGAAATGGTACACACTATGTCCTGCTTGGTTCGTATATGCTTGTAAAATGGGGGTTTATGGGATTCACCTCTGACAGTGATTGTAGAGAAGTGGCTTATCATTGGTTGCAACTAATGCTTCACACACCCCTTCTCATCAGTGAAAGTTGAGATTCACTTGAGAGAAATTGTTCAATTTAGGAGACATTTTCAGGAAAAAAAGATTTAAAAAAAATGTGTAAAATTTGCTTGACAGATTTTGACAACTAGTTCAACATTTTTGTATGTAATGACTCAAGCAATGAAATGAGGACTATTAGTTTTATATGGAATGACTATTCAGCATTCACAAGTATAGTTAATTTTGACTGACATGACATAAGCAAATGATAATGTTATAAAACAGCAGAGAGTTGTATGAAAGCAATTGATGCATGTCCAAAAGCATTTGCAATTTGTTCGAAGGAATGAGAAACTGCTACTATGATGTGCACAAATGACTAAATGTTGTGGAGGTTGAACTAACTTGTGCAAATGTAAATAGTGATGTGAGAAATGCACCAAAGAGACTGAGAAAAACTGTAATTTCATCTATTTAACCCAACCCAACCCAATTTAACCTTAAACTAATTGCTGGAGGTTTGTCATTTTTTAAATGCATTGACACCATAGACCTAGACTCCTTGTGTTCTACTACTGGTCACTTTTGTGACCGAACATAAAACCCATTTTTTCATGGACTTTTCAATATTTTTTTTTTTTACATAATTGACATTAATTGTTTAATATCATTACAAATACCATACACATTCATATATGTCATCTCTGAAAATTTGGGGATTAAACAGGTTAATAATATGCATTCATTCAAACGTTTTTGCTATCACAAGTGTTTCAAAACTGGCGCAGTAATTTGACAGCTCAAATGCGCATGCGCGAATATTGCATAATGGGGTTACTCGTGTTAAACGTTGGATTGGATGTGTTTGAATAGTCTTATTTGATTTTATTTAAATCATTAAGTCTTGCTATTTATATAGGAGATCTTCGGCAAACAAGAGACAGCGTGAATAATTGTTTGTTATTACGACAATGGTACAATGTAGCTGTGTTGGAAAAGGAAAGCAGCGTGGCATTTTACGTCTGGTAAACATGTTCTCTCTCAATCAAAATAGAGCCACGCTGAATAAACGAGGAAATTTAGAGTGATGCGAAAGGTCAATCATATTTAGAGACTAATTTCGATGGGAAAACGGAGATCTCAGAGTACACCACAAGAGGACACTGTTGATCTTGTAAATGGCGTTTCCACTACCCTTCTACGGCTGCAATGTTTTGAAAGTACTGCGTGATACTGAAATAATGCCAGATATTAACCAACAGTTGTCAAAATTCTGAAAATGATCAAATTCAAGTCCATTTTTATACTGCTTTTCTTTCATTTAAGGAAGTATAAAAATGGACTTGAATGTGATCATTTTCAGAATTGATACTCTTCTATATCTGTATCCCACCAAGGCCTGCAGGATGTGATGTGAGAATGGCATGTCATTGACTGTGCAGCAATTACAGAGTGCTTAATGAAGCACACACAGAACACATCTGATTCAGGTATTTCAGCATTCTTTCCTTTCTGGATTTGACAATACAAATGGCAAGGTGTCCAGTTACTAGTAATTAAAATTTAGGGAGAACTGATGAAAGTAGAAAACTTTTTTTTTCAGGAAGGTATTGCAATATTGTCAGACAGACTCAAAGATGGAGAAAGATCTAGAAATAGCCAGAGAGAGAGAGAGAGAGAGAGTAGGGGGAGAAAAGATACCCATTGGATGTCAGTTACTCCACTGATAAGACATTTATGTTTTATCTCTGAGAAAACATACCATAAAGCCGGCCAGAGACACACATGTTGGCATGGTTTTGTTTACCTCTGTAAAGCAGAGAATAATAAACCTGGTGTTAGACCAACAGCGCAGGACCAGCAGTCCTTGTTCAGGAGCTCTTGAAGCCGGTTTGGCCACTCCTCAGGCATTCTCTTTGAGGACATTATTTTGAACTGCTAACCTAGATACAGGCACTGCATAAAAGAGACATACAAGACGGATTCGTCACAATTCACAGGTATATTTTGATTACTCTTTTGTTGCAATATTAACATTTTATTGTTGTGAAACACAGCAGCAGTACTCTAGTTTTCCAAAAAACAAAAAATCACACATGGTTTCAGCTGTATGTTCGAAGCAAAACCATGCCCACAACAGGTAAGCACTTTGCTTATGAATTTTCATCCAATGCCTCTTTAAACATATAAGAATTAATTGTTTTGCAGTCTTATTTAGGTTTGAGTTGAATATCATAATAATATACATATATGTGAGGATGACCAAACTACCTTAGATATAAAAAGACTTACCAAGGGTGTCTAAAAAACCTGTTTTTTTTTTTTAAGATAAGAATGACATGTGACCTTTCAGGATTGTGCTGATAGGTGTTGAAATGTTCTTGGATGCCTCTGGCAATGGCAGCAGGATGGCTGTATTTATGAATGAAATAAAAGCTTGATAAAAGCATAGTTTACCTTTAATAACTGACTTAAATTCATTGACAGCAATTAAAGTTGCAAGGTAAGAGGAAACATGTACACAAAACATACTGCATAAATAATATTTATATATGTATAGTAAAAGTATAGCTTATATGTACAGCACATATGTAAAGTATTCCCATGTGGACATATATTCCAATAGTCAACGACTGGTCTTTCATTAGGTTTTGTAAGAGGTAAAAGCATGTGAGAAAAACACGTGCAGCTTTTTGCAGAGCACATTGATATTATCATTTCTTACAGATGAGCTCAAGGGGCCCACATTTACCCTAAACACATGTGGACCCCATTTTTCATTATGCCAGAAATATGTTACATAACAACTACTGTACGTTTGTGGAAGTAATGTGGTATTAAATTATGCATATTATTAATGTAATATATCTTGTGCTTAATGCATGCAGTAAAAATCACTGATGCAGTATAATAAATAGAATTATATGTATATAATTACAAAATGTAGGCAACTTGCAGCACAAAAATAGGGTTAGAGTTGTATTATACATATTGTAAATGTATTTATTATTTGTGTGTTTGTTGTTTCAACCCATCATTAGCATCATGGAGCATAGCTCAAGGCCAGAGGTGAAACTGAACCTCATGAATGGTGCCCTAGTGCAGGCCAGACCTAAACCCCAGGAGAGAGAGCAGTGGGCCAATAAGCTGGAGTTTCTCTTGGCAGTGGCAGGGCACATCATTGGCCTGGGAAATGTGTGGCGCTTTCCTTACTTGTGCTACAAGAATGGAGGAGGTGAGTGCAACATTGATGTTTAATCCTGTTTTATGGTGTTTAAGTTATCATATGTATCTTAATATAATATAACATTTTGTCTTAAGTTCTAAAGTCTCAGATACAAAAGCTAAAAAAAACGCTGCTGTTTTCATATTATAGGAGGGGCTCTTCCATAGAGGTTTATTATCATGTGAATATTCATATTTTGGATTCGGGCCTAAGATCAGTGCCAAATATTCTGTGTTTTTGGCATAAAAATAACCACATAAACACTGATCTGGTGCTGTTTCTCTAGGGCAAAACAGCCCAGTGAGGCTATGGACACAGTTGTATAACTGTGAGCTCACACTTGTGTGAAGATGTACAAGAACCTCAGTGGTATGAATACATGTACAAGTGTGTTCTTTTTTATATTAACCCAATGTTTATGGGATGCATTTTTAGATAATTGAATACTTTTATTTAGCAAGGATGCATTAAATTGACTAAAAGTGACAGTAAAGACTTTTACATTGTTTTACATTATTTCTGTAAAGTGCTGTTCTTGTGAACTTTCTATTCATCAAAGAATGAAAAATCACGGTTTGCACAAAAATATTAAGCAGCACAACTACACTGAGAATAATAAGAAATGTTTCATGAGCACCAAATCAGCATATGATTTCTGAAGGATCATGTGACACTGAAGACTGGAGCTTTGCCATCACAGGGATAAATGACATAAAAAACATTAAAATAGAAAACAGTTATTTTAAATTGTAGTAATGTTTCACATTATTGCTGTTTTTACTGTACCTTTGATCAAATAAATGCAGCCTTGGTGAGCACTTTATCATGCTAACATTGCATAATATTTAAATTATTAAAAGCATTATTGATTATTACTTGCATACTACATATACTTGCTTTATACTTAATATTGTTTTTTTTGTTTTACACATGTTGTTAATTTGTCATATAAATCAAATATTAATTGGCGGACCCCCATTTTAGAGTATTTCATCTTATTCAACCCTTTTTATTATCTTTTTAGGGTGAGTTAATACATACTAAATAAACTCTTTTCAGTACATTGGTGTGAATAACAGGAGTATTGATGTGTATATTAACTGTATGTTGATAAATCAGGGTTATTCAATCTGTCATATAGGGGCATTTTTTGTGCCATATGTGCTGTTTCTCTTCACCTGTGGGATTCCACTTTTCTTTTTGGAGACGTCACTGGGTCAGTTCACCAGTCAGGGTGGAATCACATGCTGGAGGAAGATCTGTCCACTGTTTGAAGGTGAGCAATGATCTCATACACAGTGACTTTTCAGTATATCATTGTATTACTGCTTTTTACTTCACTTGCTATTTTTTTCCCCACAGGCCTTGGTTATGGTAGCCAAGTTGTTGTCCTCTATACTGGAGTCTATTACATCATAATTCTTGCTTGGGCTTTCCTTTACCTCTTCTCATCCTTCAGTTCAGAGCTGCCATGGGCTAGCTGCAAAAACTACTGGAACACAGGTAGCTCATACAGAACAGTGTAAATTATTATAATACTGGGTTATGTCATTTAAATAACCGCTGCATTTCTTTATTTAGAGAATTGCAAAGAGTTCAGCAAGAGCAACTTTACTGAATATTCTCCAGAGAAAACCACATCTCCTGTTATTGAGTTTTGGGAGTAAGTTGTTGGAAATGGCACACCATTAAAACCAGATACATGTTTATTAGAATTTTGCATTTAAGGCAACACGATATCAAAATTCCAGCTAATTAAAATTATTCACAATAAAGGTTGTAAAACAGAATGTGATCCCATATTTTGTGCCTTCAGGAGAAGAATTTTGGGTTTGTCTGAGGGAATAGAACAGATTGGTAATGTTAGATGGGACTTGGCACTCTGCCTCCTGTTGGCCTGGATCATCTGCTACTTCTGTGTGTGGAAGGGAGTGAAGTCCACAGGCAAGGTGAGAACTTTATTAAACTTTTTAACAACGTAACACAACGTGCGTGGTAAGATATATTTACCCATGAGCGGAAAGTGGAATGTGCAAAAATTTTTGTGCCACCGTATGTATGTTGTTTTAAGTCTGTATGCTACTGTAAACTAATGTAATAAAAACAAGCAAACAATGCAGATTTACACATTTAAAAATTGCTGAACAGTTTTACAGTGCCTATCAAATTGCATACAGATCAAGTTTGCATCCATTGACTAAATACAAATGTATTAAAAATAAATAATATTTCTATTTTAAAGTTAAACTTTAAAAAGAAATGAATACCTTTAATAAACTATATATATATATATATATACACACACAGTCAAACCAAAATTTATTCAAACACCTTGAACATTTCTTTAATATAGTTTATTCACTATAGTTTAAAAAATTGTAATAAAATATGACAAGATCTCAAAGTTATAAACTATAAACTATAGTGTCATAATATATATATATATATATATATATATATATATATATATATATATATATATATATATATATATATAAAAAAAATATAAAAATGTCAGAATAATTTTTGGTTTGACTGTATGTGTGTATATATATATATATATATATATATATATATATATATATATATATATATATATATATATATAAAAATATAAAAAAAAAATGTCAGAATAATTTTTGGTTTGACTGTATGTGTGTATATATATATATATATATATATATATATATATATATATATATATATATATATATATATATATATATATATATATATATAAAAAAAAATGTCAGAATAATTTTTGGTTTGACTGTATGTGTGTATATATATATATATATATATATATATATATATATATATTTTAATTTAGAAGTTAAATTTTAAAAATAAATAAAAACATTGAATTCATTTTTAAATGAATGTTATAAATAAATAAAATAGAAAAAGTTTTGTTTTGAATGTTTTAAAGGAATAAAAAAATCTTTTATTTTAAAGGTAAACTTTAAGAATAAATAAATGAATAAATAAATCTGATGAATTTATAAAAAAATAAACAAACAAATAAATAAATGTTTTTTAATGTTATTTTTATTTTAAAGTTAAAAGTTTAAAAATTAATTAAAAAATGTAATGGATTTGTTTTAAAAGTCTTCATGTGATTAAACCTGCATCTGATTTTTTTATTTTATTTTAAATTCGAGGTACACTGATATCAGTTTATGTGCACTATGGGAATCCGACTCATGATCATGGTGTCACAAGCACCACACTGAAACAGTCTCCCTCTTCCTGTTTTCAGGTGGTCTACTTCACTGCTACTTTTCCCTATTTAATGTTGGTAGTGCTGCTGGTCCGTGGACTTACTCTTCCTGGAGCGAAGAATGGCATCATATACTACCTCTACCCTGATCCAACACGTCTCACAGACCCACAGGCAATGAGCTGCTCTCTTTTGCCTTTTTTTTTTCCCAGAAAATATAGGACATTTGTAATGTTGAAACCTAAAGTTGATGTGTTGTTGAATTATTGTACTCTAAAATAATAATTGATGTTTTAGGTGTGGATGGATGCAGGCAGTCAGATATTTTACTCCTATGGAGTTTGTACAGGAGTACTGACTGCTTTGGGAAGCTACAACAAATATGACAACAACTGCTACAGGTACATTAAATAATCTAATACAACACTCTCCACATCAGTAGAGTGTGAAATGAGTCTCTTTGCCTTTTATTCCAATTTACACTAGTAAAAAAGCATGATGTCTTTTGTTATTTGTCTTTCAGAGACTGTGTATATTTGTGTCTGCTCAACAGCTTAACTAGCTTTGTGGCTGGTTTTGCTATATTTTCGGTACTGGGCTTCATGGCTGATGAACAGGGAATGGATATTTCAATGGTTGCAGAGTCAGGTAAAAGTCATATTTAAGGCTTGAGGTCTCACAAACCAGGTGAAGATTATTATAGCATGAAAATAAGCATACAGAAACAAAAGAATAATGAAAAGGAATTGTTTGATAACTTTTGTTTGTGGCAGGTCCTGGATTGGCATTCATTGCTTATCCCCGTGCTGTGGCTTTGATGCCCCTGCCTCAGTTATGGGCAATCTTCTTCTTTGTCATGATCATATTCTTGGGACTGGATAGTGAGGTAAATACAGGCAGCTATACAGACTAATCTTTCTCTATTTATTCCATTACATCATAGAATGGATACCCTAAAGCTTTTTCTATTAATGTATCAGTTCGTGTATCATGAAGCCCTGGTAACAGCTATCTCGGATATGTATCCCACCTTCTTCCAAATTGGACATCGGCGTAAATTTCTTCTCCTCTTCATATGTGCTGCTAGCTTCCTTTTTGGTCTACTGATGGTAACAGAGGTGAGAGTCACAAATGAGAACAAAAAGCAACTACAAAAACAAAACGAACACCTGCAGTACCTGTAATTTCTGTCTCCATTTTTTATCTGTTTCACTCTTAGGGTGGCCTGTATGTCTTCCAGCTTTTTGACTATTACGCATGTAGTGGAATGACTCTTCTTACTTTTGCCATCCTTCAGTCCATCTGTGTTGGATGGGTATATGGTAAATCATTTATTTAACTTTGCAAAGTTTGCCTTGTTTGAATTTGCAACTCTGGCGACCTCTGTTGGAATATTTAGAGAACAACTTCTTAGATGTGTAATTAATCCAACTGTGCACATTAGTCAAATCTCAGCAAATTAAAAGCAGGTTGAACATAAAGTAACATGATAAAATGATTTACAGTGTGTTTCCAAGTTTTAAAAGCTTTTGAATTTTATTTTAGGTGCAGACCGTCTCTATGATAGCATTGAGGATATGATTGGATATCGGCCCTGGCCCTTCATGAAGTGCTGCTGGAAATATCTAACACCAGCTATATGCACAGTGAGTATCATGTATTACTTGAAATGTTTCTCTAAGGCTTTTTAAAACCAGAATATGTGTTTCATTCTGTATTTCCATATTGTAACTGTCCTCAGAGCAGTATATGGAGGAGGTAGGAAGAGGTTTGTCTGCCCCCTGTGAGTCTGTGTTTGACACCTGTCATCTGTGTCTGTCTTTAAACAGATAGCACTTCAAAACACGAAAGACCTTTTCCTATTCTGAGACTTTGTGCATTGACTCTATGTGACAAAGAATACCAGACTGACTGACGGGGTCCCCATTGCTCATTCTCTTTCTTTTCTGTTTAGGGAACGTTTATCTTCTCGTTGGTTAAACACACCCCTCTGAAGTTCAACAATGTTTATGAATACCCCTGGTGGGGTTATGCGATTGGTGGCTTCTTCACCCTTTCCTCCACCCTGCTAGTTCCATTGTGGATGATCTATTTGGTTGTCACCACTCCAGGGTCTATGCGACAGGTAAAGATTTTTAAAACGCCCGTTAAAAAAAACATTTTTTTGTGTGTGTGTGTGTGTGTATATATATATATATATATATATATATATATATATATATATATATATATATATATTGTTTGTTTATTTAATAATTAACCCTGTGCATATTGTTTTTTATAACATTTTTCATATCAGAGAGTAAGAGTCTTGTGTACTGCCGCTGAAGACCTGCCAGATCCTAAACGTCCCAAACAAAAGTTAAACACAGTTACTTTTGAGACCTTTACAGACCTATTGACTTTACGAACTGTTCACACACCCAGCTCATTACCTCTCAGAGACATTGTCTGACTGTTCACCATTTCAGCCTTGTTTTTAGCCTCTGTCAAACATTGTTGACCCACTGTCATTTTAATTGGTATCATAATGAACATCACATGATGGTTAAGTATAATAATGTTTATCAAAGCAACAGTTTATTCAATTTACTTACAGTTAAATGAAAGAGTTCATATGGGGAGTAAATAATTGTGAATTCTGACTGAATTGACAGGACAAGGCTTTTTTTTTTTGCTTTTTATAAATGCATTGAATTGTTACCTCAAAAAGGGTCTTGAAGGCCACCTGTTACCAGGGTTGCCAGGTCTGCGTAACAAAACTAGCCCAATGGCCAATTAAATAATAGCCCAAAAGTTGCCCAATGACCATATCCCAAATATCAAAACTCAAAATATGCCTCTCCCATACCTAAAATACATAATTTACAGACACTCATATTGAAAACCATTACATTGTAGTGATCATAAACACAGCTTAAAGGCTCCCTATCAGTGTCCGTCCTTCACAAAACTCAACATCTAGCACAATTTTATCATTGGTAGAATTTAAAATATTTCATTATAAATATTTCAGTCAAATATAATTTATGAAATATGTAAAACCTTTACCAGTTTATAAGTAGCCCAATTCCGTGGGAAAACTTGCGGACTTGGCAACCCTGCCTGTTACGCTTTTCAGCTTCCCCTTTAAGAGTGGAGTGTGTTTGTCTGACTGACATGTAAAACGAAAATGTATACAATGTGAAAATTACAAGTTAGAGTTAGTATACAATTGTACAAAATTGTTATTTCTGTGTGCTCACTTTTTTTTTTAACAAAATTAAAATTTTAACAGTTGTGTTATTTGTATTTTTTTTTATTTTTTTTTTACTTTTATGTGTTATTTATTCTGTTATGGTTTGGTTAGACAAAAGATTTTTTCTAGACAAATATGCAAGATCGCCATCTGCTGGCTAACTAATGACATTACAGCACAGACATTGACTCAAATAAATGACAAACATCATAAATTTCGGCTTAAACAGAGAAAAAGCTCATTAAAATCCAGACTGCAAATGAACAGCCATGAAACTTCACATGCTCAAGACACAGATAGATTTTTTTTTTTTTTTTTTTTTTTTTTTTTAATGGACTGGAAAGAATTTTCCTGCTTCATTTTATACATATATGCAGTTAACACAGACATTTTGATAACTTGATGTTAAAGCTAAGAAATATGATGAATTAAGAAAGCGTGTCCATAAATAAATGAATGCACACTGCAGGACATTAGAAGTGTATTTCTGTCTTCATGCAAGTGCATTACTAACCTCTTGCTATGCAAGGCTTTGTTAGATCGCTCCATCTACTGGACAAGAGTAGACCCAGGGCTGTGACCACCACAGACACCAATATTCAGATTAGTGTTTGACCAATTTGAGTTTTCAATGAGTGATTGTTACATTTGGTCCCTGCAAATACAATGGACAAACACACTGCATTGCTTAATCTATTGTGTGCACAATGTCAAGTCTAAGTTTATTTATTTTTAAAGGAATTCAATGTTTTTCTTAGCCCATGGCAATATTAAATAGAATTGTTGGTATAATAACTGCAGTAGGTGTACACATTCAAAGGTTTGATTGATTTTTGTATTGTTTGTTTGTTCTTTAAATAAATGAATACTTTTATTCAGCAAGTATGCCTTAAATTGATCAAAAGACATTTAAAAGACTTTTAAATTGTTATAAAAAATGTCTATTTCAAATAAATGCTGTTCTTTCTGTTTGTCAAAGGAATCCACAAAAAATATTAAGCAGCACACTTTTTGATCAAATAAATGCTGGCTTGGTGAGCATAAGAGTTCAAAATCATTTAAAAATGTTGCTGACCCCAAACTTTTGAACATAGTAGTGTATGTACAGAAATCAAAGTATAACCCAAGTATAGGGTGACGGGAAGGCTATATTTCAAAGAGCAGGGAAACACTTCTATTACAATTGCAACAGGGAGATTGAAAGTCCATTCGGTCTAATATTATATATATACTGGGTAAATGTGACCACAGCCCCATAATGAGATCAGGGAAAGCTTGTCTAAGTGAAGGTAATTTAACAGGGTGATTAGATGGCCCCAAATCAATCTGAGATTAAGGGACTTTTCCTGAATCCACACATAAATTTCTTCCACCTTCCTTCATCTGATACAAGATTACTGACATTTAAAAAAAAAAAAAGTATTAATATTTAGTAGTTAGTAGTTTTGTGCAAAATATAGATGGACACAGTGACCCCACAAAGTATTTGGACACTTAAGACTCCGAGTGGCTTGTTTTAACATTTCAAACCTAACAAACTTTTTTTATATCTTTCTTTTAAATAAATGCCACAAACTTTGATATTTTATCAAATGACATGATGCATGCGTGATTTTAAAAATGTAAATACTTTTAAGAAGGTTTGTACACAGATGTATTGAATTTCTCAGTGTATGTTTATGCACTATAGCAGTATTTCAAAGTAAATTCTACCAAAGCTTCTTTGCTATACTATTAAAGAAACACAAAAGAAGTTTTCTGTAACACAAAAGAAAATCATACAGGTTTGTAACAGCATGAGGGTGAATACATGATTTTTTTTTTTTTTTTTTTTTTTTTTGAAATATAATATCTTAATAATATGCGTATATGTGTAAGTTTACAGTTACATCATCAAATAGGCACATGATTTAAGGTCTGCATATTCAACTGGGCCATTAGGGTAATTGCATATAGACTGTTGCCATGTAAATGCTGACTTGGTTTGAGTCCAGTGGCCCGCAAAACTTCCTGTTCATGATGGTGGCTTCCTTCCGTCTCTTTTCAAGCCAACGTCGGATCTGTGATAAGCCCTTTTGAGCTAAGATGCCAAACACACTGTTTAGAGGCTAATCCCTATTAAGTGACGTGTGACTTTTTACATTCTCTTCACACCTCTAACCTCCCTCTCCCTGCTTTTGTTCTCACATACATCTAACTATTCTTTTCTTACAGTTCTGCTAAGCTCATTCCCAATCTCATTTACAACAAGGTGAAAAGCTTTCAAAGTGCCAGATGTCCCAAATACAATGTGAATCATATACAATACCATTCAATAGTTTGGAGTCAGGTTTTTTTTTTTTAATTAATACTTTTATTCAGCAAGTTCACCATTATTCAAAAGTGACAGTAAAGACTTTTACATTGTTACAAAAAAATCTATTTAAAATAAACACTGTTCTTTTGAACTTCCTATTCAACAAAGAATCCTGACAACTGTTTTCAACTTTGATAATAATAAGAAATCTTATTTGAGCTCCAAATCAACATATTAGAGTGATTTCTGAAGGATCATGTGACACTGAAGACTGGAGTAATGCAGCTTTGCCATCACAGGAATAAATTACATTTTAAAGTATATTGAAATAGAAAACAGTTATTTTAAATTGTAATCATCTTTAACAATATTGCTGTTTTTTAACATATTTTTGAAAGGTAGTGTATGTTAAATTCAAAAATCGTTCTTTTCAGCACAATGTTTGCTGCTCTGTTTGGTTTGTTATATTTATGGGAGACAGTGTGAATAAATTTTGGAACCACTCCAGACTTCATCACAATCATGATTAAGTTTAGGCTGTTGTCCAGGTTTTGAAAAAATAATTGGCTTTGGATTTGGCTTACATATCATCACTGGTGCCAAAATCTGTCCAACTGTAACGCATCCAAACCTTAACTGAGAAATTTTATTTTAAGAATGTTTCAACATCTACTTACAATGACCTAAACTGCCTTAAATTGTGTTTGCCTTTATGTAGATCCCAGTATTCAACAGAGTAATTTGATTTTTATCTACTGTAAATGACATCTGACACTATAACTGAAATTGTTTTTGGTGTAGTAATAGTTACATTTCACAATTAATTGCAAAGAAATGGCAAGTAAAACTTTGAATTAAATATGAAATTCTGAAGTAGGAAGATTGAAATAGTAAAATGTACTCCAATAATCTTTACAGTGAAGTTTTTACAGTGTAATGCTTTCAGATATTAGCACATAAGTTTGCAGCTTGTCCTCAAAAATCACCTTTAGTTTTTTGATACACCTCCCAACTCTCTAAGATTAGTTACTAAGATAAGTTATATTAAATTAATACCATATAACATTATTTGGAAATTAAAAAATAATAATAATAAAAAAAAGCTGTCAATGTGCACAAAACTTGATAGCAAACCTAGGTATCATAAAATTAACAACATCTAGGCAACATCTAGGTCAGCATTCCTAAAGGGGAGCCATTTTTATTTTAAAAACATGCTTTTGGTTACATTAAGTAAGTCCTATTGTTGTTTGTTCTTTCATACCTTCATTTTAATAAAACAATTACACTCATTTTACAAGAATATATAAAAATAATTCATTCTTCAAGTGAAGGATTGTGGATGGTGTGTGTGTGTGTGTGCGTTCTAGAGGACATTGCTTCAGTCAAGGGGAACAGATGCCATGTGCATGATTTGGTTTGGCTGTGGTCCTTCAACATGGCTTTGCTATTGCGTAGAAGGTGTGAATCCAATCAGGCAGGATTGAGGCATTAAGAGAGGATGCAAACAGCCATGGTGTTAAGAGCTTGTCAGGGCCTTTTTGTGCCTGTAATGGGATGATCACAAGCTACTTGTGGCTGGAAATCCTCTTGAAGGTGTTGACACACTTCAGAGATGCTAATCTGACAGATAGGACAGGCTTCTTCCTGTTTGTCCACACTTAGTGTCCTGCTTAAGCTTGAAACTCCTTTTCTTTAGCTATGACCTTAAAAAAAGATTTTATACTCTGTATAATTTTGATATATGCAAATGTAATCAAGATTGTGGGAGGTTTATGATGGCCCAAGTACTAAGTGTGTGTGTGTGTGTGTGTGTGTGTGTGTGTGTGTGTGTGTGTGTGTGTGTGTGTGTATGTGTGTATATATATATATGTATATGTATATGTGTATATATGTATATGTGTATATATATATATATATATATATATATATATATATGTATATGTATATATGTATTTATATGTATATATATGTATATATATGTATATATATGTATATGTATATGTGTATATATGTATATGTGTATATGTATATGTGTATATATGTATATGTGTATATATATATGTATATGTATATATGTATGTATATGTATGTATATGTATATATATGTATATATATGTATATGTATATGTGTATATATGTATATGTGTGTGTGTATATTTATATATGTATATATATATATATATATATATATATATATATATATATATATGTATATGTATGTGTATATATATATATATATATATATATATATATATATATATATATATATATAGTGTTATTTAAAAACATACTAAAGTTGAAATCTGTCATTTAATCAAAGTGGCACTTTGATGTGTTTATTTTTGAATTTATATCAAGTTTGCTTGTATAAAACTTGATAATTTGCAAAGGTTATCTAAAATACTTCATATAACAGCAAAAGTTTTAGTTTTAAGTTCAAATTCTTGAGTCAACATGTATCAGCATGACAGCCATCTTTACTAAGTGTTTAATTCAGTAATAGACTTTACTAATTAAGTCGATTTTGCCAAGTAAAGTGATGGATGTTTTGGCACAAAGCCTTTATGACATCAGTCCATTTGTTCTATTGTTTAAATTCTCCTACTAACCTGACTACTAAACTGACTCGTACACACAGTCAGTTCATCAGAGGCGCTCTTGTGGCTTTGATTTGAATTTAAAGGAATAGTTCGCCCAAAAATGAAAATTCTGTCATCATTTACTCACCCTCAAATTGTTCCAAACCTGTATGAATTTCTTTGTTCTGCTCAACACAAAGGAAGATATTTGGAAGAATGTTTGGAATCAAACAGTTGTGGGGCACCATTGACTTCCATAGTATGGAAAAAAAAGATACTATGGGAGTAAATGGTGACCCCTCAACTGTTTGTTACAGACATTTTTCAAAATATCATGTACTCTTTCTGTGAACAAAAAGTACTTACTTTTGAGTGTGTATTTGAATTATTTGAATATTTGATTATTGAATTATTTGAAGTGACATGTGGCCATTTAACCCATCCAAGTACACACACAGCAGTGAACACACACACCGTGAACACACACCCGGAGCAGTGGGCAGCCATTGCTGCGGCGCCCGGGGAGCAGTTGGGGGTACGGTGCCTTGCTCAAGGGTCTCACCTCAGTCGTGGTATTGAGGGTGGGGAGAGCGCTGGACATTCACTCCCCTCACCGACAATCCCTGCCGGACCTGAGACTCGAACCCATGACCTTTGGGTTACAAGTCCGACTCTCTATCCATTAGGCCACGACTACCCCAAGCAAAAGAGTAGACAAGCTTTGGGACATACCATCACGTCATACAATTGTGTCTTTGCTCTCTGTCGCATCTTGTCACCATAAACTGGCCTGTCAATCATCTTACATCCTCCACATTTCATTTAACTAATTTACTACCGTATCGGAGAGAAATGCAGTACCACGTTGATCTACAGTCGCGGCCTTTCATGTGGAGAACTCTCCTCATATTAATGCATAATGATGCATTTAAAAGTTAATGGCCAATCGGATATTTATAAAAGTCCACATTGGTTTTTGCAGATGAAAAATAACACGGATAACATTAAATAAATATTTTCAGGTTGAACTGATTATTAGTCACTCAAACCTCTCAGCGTCGGTCGTGCATATCCGCCATGTTTTGTAGTTTTTTAACACTTTTTACTCGTGTTTGTAGTTTTGAACTGAATCCTCGTCCAACGCACAATGGGTTGTGGGCAATATTAGCCTTTATAGTGTGCACGGATCCACACTTCGAAATAGTAGACCATCCGGGGACTTTTGGCATACTCTTTTCAACATACTATGCTTTGGGACACACTTATTTTAATCTCACATACTATTTAGGATGGGTAGTATGGACATTGGGACACAGGGACTGTGTAGGCCTATCACGTAATTTCTCAAACAACAGGTGATTGGCTAAAAAGAGTAAGGAAAGGGAGTGGGTGAGAAAATTCACTGGAATTGGATAATTAGATCTATTAACTCTGCTTGGGAATTGTACTTCAGCCAGACTTCATCAATTAAGTGTATTAGCTCAGTCATCACAAAGTCTAATTTCGTTGCTGAAGATCTCTGATATTTTAAAGCAAATCAGGAATAGCTGTATGGATCAATTTATCCGCAGTCAATACAAATAACATAATCTTCACCAGTATCTGTAAAAGAATGAAATGTCTTAAACAATAAGACATTATATATTAATATATTCATCTATTCATATATTCATTCGTCTATAACAGACCAGAAAGTAAGTGTCTTTGGTGGCACTTTGTAAAAGTCTCAGGTCCCACTGACCTGACCAAATAATAATTAGGAAATCTTGATTTGTAAAGAACATCTTTCAAATCATGCTCCCCCAAAATTATATTCCACTTTCTTTTAGCCAAACACTTATTATAAAAAGAAGAAGAAAAGAAAAACTCACAAACCCTCAGCTGCACCTTAGTACATCATTTCTCTTTATCATACCTTATGACTGATGTTTGGCAAAGATTTGAGAAAAGACGGTAAGTGTGTTAAAACAATTCACTCAGTACTCAATAAAGTTAACCTAAAGTAGATAATTAGATCTAGGCTATTATTCTTGCCACAGGGTGTTCTTTGCCCAGAAGTCTCAATGTAAGGGAATTAGCACCAGTACACTGCCATGGCCCAAAGAGACAGTTAGTAGATACATAGCTACACTCTAAAAAATGCTGGGTTAAAAACAACCCAAGTTGGGTTAAATATGGACAAACCCAGCAGGTTGGGTTAAAGGGCACCTATTATGCCCTCTTTCACAAGATGCAAGTCTCTGGTCTGGTCAAGTTTCAGCTTAAAATACCCCACAAATTTGCCCATATTTGGGGGTGAGCAAAAACATGCCTTTTACTATATTACTATATTGCTGGCTAAAAAAATAAATCCAAAATTGGTTGAAAAAAATGGCTGGGTGAAAACAACCTAATCCCTGGTTTTGTCCATATTTAACCCAGCATTTATTAGAGTGTATGGCTTTAGGTTTTAAATCGGCACAGTTTTCATTCTTGTTTGTCTTATGATAGAAGATAGCTGGGGGCAAGCAAATCAAAAAGTAAAAAAAAAAAAAAAAAAAAGGATTAATGCCAGAACAAAACCCATTATTAATCATTATGTTTGTTTTGATATTCAGGAAAAAATATCATTAAAACAACATAAATTAACTTGAAAATAAATAAATATTTTGATTTAAATAAAAATCTTAAATCTCGAAAATATTTTTGAGTGATATTTGAACTTGGCATTGCGTTTCATCAGACAGTAGAGCTTGGTGTTAGCAATGCCAAAGTCATGGGTTTCATTCCCAGGGAATGCTTGAACTGATAAATTTGATTCCCAAGGGAACACCTATAAAGATTAAATGCACAGGTTGAATATAAGCATCTGCAAATCAATAAAGTGAATGAATGTATTAGTTAAAGGTAGGCCAGGCATTTTTGGAGAGGCTAGCAATAGCAAGTTAGCTTTGAAAGCTAACCCTCCCTTCAGAGCGCTCTCCAAATCCACACCTCCTTCAAAACACATGAACGAGTACAGCAGATTCTCTAAAACGTCACGACAGACGGCATTAAATTACCTAATGTTTCAAAGCATATAACATTACAATAACAAATGTAAACAACTTACAGAGCTCTTACTTGTACCACCTGACTGCTGCAGGTTCATTTTGGCGTTGATAGTATAGACAAAAGATATCTGTACATTTTAACAAAGGTATAAGTGCAAGACTTGATTTTGTCCATAGGAGGTCCAAATGAGGGCATGGATAAATCATTTACTGCCATAAAGAGCTGTACACATTGGTTTACTTATTGGCTCAACTCTATCTACTGCCAGCAGAGTCTTAACCAGGAAGCTTGAACTTATTACCACCTGCCTTGAAACCAGTGTTGGGGAAGTGCTTCAGAAGTGTAGGAAAAGAAACAGACTATAGTAATGTATAGAAAAGATTAAGTAAACTTAATCAGAGCAGAATTTCCTCTGGTCTAAATACTATGAGCATTTATAAATGAATGGACATGACTAAATACAATAAATAAAAACTAGAATACAACTGAACCAAAAACATAATGATTAAAGGCAGGTTTTTATGAAATATTTGATTATAAAAAGAGCCAAAGACCCAAATAAACAAAATGTTTCTTTCTGAACCATTCGTTCTAAACAAAGCGTTCTTTTACTAAAATGAATCAGACTTTCCAACTTGAGAGAGGGGGTCGGTTGTCAAACATGTCATTTTTATGTCATTGTTCCTAATGATTTAAAGGTTTCTAAGGCTATGGCCATATTAATCCTGATATATCTGAAAAAAAGCATTTTCTTTTCAAAATGCTCTCCATCCACACTAGTTTTCAGTAGCTATCCAAAGGTTCCTGGTTCACACTGAAACATCTGGAAACACTTAAATCACCTTATGTGCACATATAAACCGTAATAAAAGCTCATTGTGATGATATATACTGAGAGACCAGACATACCAAAGTTCTCATGCCATTCTTCAGGCATGATTATTTTATTAGCGAACTATCCCTCTACTCACTGGTGCATCCAGGTTTCACTCAAATTTGCCATTCCATGTATGGTCTAATACATAGTTGCCATGTTTTGCAACAAGACAACAATTACAAGTTCAAATTTTTAGTGGACAAAAATGGCGTCTCAGTGTAGACAGAAGGACAAAATGTATAAATGGTGTGTTTTCAAATTTAATGTGGACGTAGCCTTAGACACTACTAAATTTATGCATTCAGTCTAACAGTCTAACTTGTTATCTAGCCAATAGTTGCTAGCGCAAGGTCACAAAGACTGCCTAATCTACCAAATGAGCAGAAACCCAAACAAGGCACTAAACCTATTACCTAATTTCCAGCATTTGTTAACCACTGCATAGAGCTTGCAAGCTAAACAAACAATCAAACTTCCCCTGAACACATCAAGCCTGCTATCATCCCATCATTCCAATGGGTGCCAATTCCAATTTGGATTTAGTTTCTTTCTACTGCTCACTTGTGGGCTACATGGCTCTAGGTCCGTTTGGCTGTGTAATGGAGGTTTTTTTTTCCGCAACAATTGGAGGTAAGGAATAATTAACAATCCATTTGAATGCCATTTTAAAGCAGTGCATTCTAGTTGACTAACTTCTAATTCCTGTCAATAGGTCAAGTCTCTCTTTGGTCTCTGGTGGTGCTTGCCATTGAGAGGTACATCGTGGTATGCAAGCCCATGGGGAGCTTCAATTTTTCTTCAAACCATGCAAGAGACAGAGGTGTCCTCAGTGTCTCCTGCATAGATTAATCCTACAATCTGCCTACTCTGCGCCTCTTAATGTTGACCATCACTAAATGGACTTTGTAACTCTCTCTGCTATTTTTTCAAGACTATACATGTCTATTTTATGGCATTTTATCAATTTGATTCAAGAATGACTGCTTCTGAAGTTGAAGAAAAATATTTATGTTATATTTACTGCATTTATGGATTAATCTTCTCCTCTGATTAGGTGGAATTTTCTTCAATAAAAAATATTTGAACTCACTTGGAAAGTGCTTTGCAGAATATCCTGTCTACCAATGTACCAATATCATTTCTGTTCTGTGTTTTGATGGAGGTCTTTATTTATTGCCATTGTATTGTCTGTACTTCATGAAATTTTCTGACTTGATCAGGTCAGTTTCTGTAAATATTGTATAAAATGTTTAGTAAAAACAACATGGCAGGATAGCTTAGGTTTGCAAAGTTGCATCTGAACAAACCACAAAACTTCTAGAACAATGTCCTTTGGACAGATGAGACCAAAGTGGAGATGTTTGGCCATAAGGCAAGGCAAGCCAAGGCAATTTTATTTATATAGCACATTTCACACACAATGGTAATTCAAAGTGCTTTACATAAAGAGGAAACAAATACATAAGAATAAAATTGGAATGCATAAGAAATAAAAATAACAGTAAAAACAGAGAATATCCCTATCTGGATGGAAAGTCAGGGAGTTTCAGTCAGAATATTTGTAGCCACCAAGGCTAACTCAACTTTGTTTTCTTTCAGAGCAGATCTAAACGGATCTATCCATCTGAGCGGATCTATACGGATCTTCCTCACATGGAGGGATAACTGTAAAAATATTTATATTTGTCAGATAGCTGTGCGTTTAGACAGTACCCTTGCAGACAAATCTTCCTGGACTAACTCTGTCCAGAGCTCCATCCATTAAAATGCATTAAAACAGTCAGAAATAAAAAGATGATGCATAAAAGATTGATATAAAATGCATTAAAATGAAATAAAAACAAGAAAAAGAATTAAAAGTATAAAAAGATGATACATATAAAATAAAGTGAAATCAGTTCGGACATAGTACAATCAATAAATGCTTAGCTAAACAGATATGTTTTGAGTCTGGATTTGAATGTGACTACCGTTGGAGCACATCTGATCTCTTCTGGAAGCTGGTTCCAGCTGCGGATGGCGTAACAGCTAAAAGCAGACTGTCCTTGCTTTGAGTGAACCCTTGGTATTTCTAAGTGACTTGATCCTCATGATGTATGACTTGATTTTCCTGCTAAGACAAAAGCTGAGATCAAGCACTCTGCAATAAAGCTATAAAACTCATCGGAGAAGAAGATCTCAAAGAAATAGGACACCGCCTTGCCCAAACTCTCCTCACTCATGTATGCACCCTTCCTTTCCCTTTAAATCAAGTCACTAAAAGTTCTCCAAGAATGCATATTCTATGTATGATGTATCTTGTGTATCTCACTTTCATGTTTGGTATCATTTTAAATGTCTCAGTGCGATTTGTAAAATGGTCTCAATTTCACAGCAGTCATTTGTATTATGAAAAAGATTGAAATTTTATGAGAATTCTATTCTCCTTTTTGGGTGTTGTCTTTTCAAGATATCTGATAACCTACTCCTCTCCCCCCTAAACAGGTGTTGGTGTAGTAAATATTTACAATCTCTGGATTCTTCTGAAATCATTATGACCAGTAGATTATTGGAGTCCATATTTCCACAAATCTGCATCAGGATAGGTCAAACTAAAGGCTCAATGAAAGGAGCATGTTGCACATCATGTGAGACCTTTTGATTTCTGTCTATCACTGACTTAGCAAGTTGGAGTATCGTGACTAAGAAAACTGTGTTTTTGTATGAACAAGCATGTGGTGGTTCGACTTAAATGCATTAGTAAACTCTGTACCCTCTGACTAAGTATCAGAAACTGACGAATTTGTGTCGTAAGAAGTACATAATCGGCCGATGTAACTTCCTGTGCGATACCGGGTCCATAATGAACAAATAATTGAAAGTACGGGATACCCAGAATAATCAAATATCTAAATTAATACATGACCAATGATTAATTCCTAATTAAAAACACAATCTAAGTGTAATAATCATTTGAAATTGGAGTCAGATTAAACGCACAGCTAAAGTAAAATTGAAACTAAATTCTAAAAATTGAGTGAACTTCACAGGGGCGCTGAAAAGACATACATGCATTATACCTTTGCCCATGCTGTCGGAATCCGCTGTTGCGTCGACGGGTGGTTCTTACATGATCTTAGTGGTGATCTGTTAGGTTTATATTCTATGAGCATATCTGCAATGTATTGTGGTCCTCGGCCATTGAGTGATTTATAAACAATTAACAGTACTATAAAATCAATTCTAAATGCAACTGGAAGCCAGTGCAAGGACCGGTGTGGACTGTTGTGATATATTTTCTGGTTCTGCTCAGAATCCTGGCAGCAGCATTCTGTATGAGCTGCAGCTGTCTTATGGTCTTTTTTGGGAAGGCCAGTGATTAGTCCATTACAATCTTTGTTTAACTGAAGGAAGTTTTGGCACATCCAGTTTTTAATTTCATCAATGCTTTGGCATAGGGAGTCAATGGGGCTGTAGTCGTTAGGTGAAAGGGCTAGGTAAATCTGGGTGTCATCTGCATAGCTGAGGTATGCAATTTGGTTCTTTCTCATTATTTGGCTCAGTGGCAGCATATATAGGTTGAACAGGAGTGGTGCAAGTATTGACCCATGTCATGGATATCCACTCAGACTTATGGTCACCGATACTCACATAATAACCTCTTCCTTCTAAATATGACCTGAACCATTTAAGGACCATCCCAGAAAGCCCGAACCAGTTTTCCAGCCTGTCTAGAAGTATGTTGTGATCGACAGTGTCAAATGCAGCACTGAGTTCGAGTAGTACCAGCACTGATAATGCACAGTGCCACATTTGGTGAAAACCAAAGGAGCATCTCAGCACAAACACCTCATACCAAATGTCAGGTATGCTGGTGGAGGGGTGTTGATTTTGGGCTTGTTTCAGAACTTGGGCATCTCACAGTCATTAAGTAGACTATGAACTCCTCTGTATACCAATTTATTCTAGAGTCAAATGTGAGGTGATCTGTCTGACAGCTAAAGCTTGGCCAAAATTGCCTCATGCAACAGGACAATGATCCCAAGAACACCAACAAATCTACAGCAGAATGGCTAAAAAAGAAAAGAATCAAGGTGTTACAATGGTCCAGTCGAAGTCCAGACCTCAGCCTGACTGAAATGCTGTGGCAAGAGCATTATATATTACAATCCTATATTATACACATAGATGTTTTCATTGTAGAGTATAAACTTCATGTAATATGTGCACTTGCTTGTGAGCTGCTTTAAAACAGTTTATGTAAATGAAAAGTTAATATTGTTAATATGTAGTTTTCCCAACTTTAGCAATTCAGTAACAAAAAAAGTTATTTCAAAAATAAGGGCAACCTCTCAACATCACTGCAGTCATAGATCAAATGTTTGATTCTACATTGTAATAGTCATCCCCCCCCCCCCCCTCAATGTCAATAGTTGTTATTCTGGTTTACCCTTGACTGTGGTGTTCAAACATGTCCAGATTTCAAGTGTGCATACAGGGGCATGTGAAAATGTGATGGCTGTATGCAGCCCATTCCACTGGATTATCTCTTACCCTCTGACTTAAAAGAAAGATTCGAAACGGCAAATGAAATGGCAATTTCAATTCTAGCGTTATTCTTGCTGACACCATTTTCTGAGGCAAGAGCCCTCTTGGTGATGAGGAATCCTCGGTGTCAACGAGCAAAACAGAGGTGTCCTGTGTCTCCTGCATAGAATTATTTGCCAACTATGTTTTCTCAATGATTATTTTAATGTTTTTGAGTCCACTGTCTTCAGCAAACATAAGTCTCCATGGATCAATCTCTGTAATGGTTTGAAAAGCTCTGTAATTATCATCCAGTTGGGTCATGTACCTCTTCTCTCTCTGCTTTGGAACATTTTAGTTTAAAAAAGACTTTTACTGTAAGACTTGACCTGACCCTTCTTTGTTAATGTGAACTAGGTATACATCACATTTAGGCTAAATTCTCTTCAATAAATAGAGCATGGACAGATTAGTTTGTGGAAGGCTCAACACATGGTTTATCTCATGTCTCTCCACCAATGCTTAAACATAAGGCATAGCTCACCACTATCTCTAAGCATAAGCTTCTTTTCTTGATACATCACATCAAAAGGTCATGAACAGGACTGCTTAAGCCCATCCAAGGATTCAGTGAGAAACGTAATATTTTACACCTACCTTTTTTAAGTCAGTGACACTATGCACTATATTCATATCATTATTTTTGTTTTTAGCTGCTTTGTCCGCTTTTCTGTATACATTTTCTAAATGTTATACGTATTGAAAAGTAGCATAATAAATATATGCATACAAATGTTGTTTTTGGTGATTTGTGTCTAATTGATGACTGATGGCTACAAATTGAAATCAGACCATTCTTTCTCGAATCAAGCCTATAAGCATGACATTTAATTGAACTGGATGTGGTGCTTGCAATTCATTTAATGATTCTGTTTTATACAAAGTGATTTGAATGAAATGCATATGCAAAATGATGACTGCAGTTATGTATTATGAGTAAAGTATGAATTATGATAAGCTTGAATGTATGTGAATTCATAATGGAATGAAAAAATAGTATTCCAAAAATAATAAAAATAAATATTAAAGAAAATAATTGAATACAAAAGCTACATTCTCTATTGTCTGAAAACACTAATATTTCACCACCCTCAAACTTTCTGTGCTTTTGATTGAGTTATTCTCAGATAACCATATTCCAATATTTTGAGAAAAAAAAAAAATCATCTGAAGTAATTTGACCATTACCAGGCTTTTTTTGCACACTGATGGCAACATCCCCTACATCTCATTGGAGTGACTTCATTGTAATTAATCTAATTAATCTTCTAATGAATCATCCATCAACCCCATTGCTGTTAACTTTGCAACACAAGATCCCACAGAACAAGTGTTCAGCACAACTATTAGACCTCCACAACAAACTAACATAAAATTATGGGAAGTCTTAATCTGACAGGAAATCCTCTTTAAGTGGGTTCTTTGCACTAATAAGGTAAACAAGTGTGTAGTGTTTATAGAGAATAACAATACATCAGACAACAATTTTTAAATTAAATTCACATTTTTTAAATTAAATACAGTGTTGTGTATATTCACTCCATATTGACAAATGATATAATTTCTTAATATAAGAATCTCAAACAGCAAAATAGTGTCAAGAATCAAGATCCAAAGCTTCACCGGGTGATTAACACAAAAGTGATTATGGCTGCTCTCATCATTTAAATCCCACACCCTCCCACCTCACACTCCTGGATTTATCCCTTATAAGGAACCACAGGGGGGTATATAATCACACCTGATGCATCTTTCCAACACAGCAGATCATATCCTCTGCCAGGTCCGGATCACTATTAGGCAAAGATGAACGGCACTGAGGGGAACAACTTCTACATCCCCATGTCCAACAGGACGGGGCTAGTGAGGAGTCCTTACGAGTATCCGCAGTATTATCTAGCTGAGCCGTGGCAGTTTAAAATCCTTGCTGTATACATGTTCTTCCTCATCTGCTTTGGTCTACCCATCAATGGCCTTACATTGGTGGTTACAGCTCAACACAAAAAGCTTAGACAACCTCTCAACTTCATCTTGGTCAACCTGGCTGTGGCTGGTACCATCATGGTTTGTTTTGGATTCACAGTCACTTTCTACACAGCAATCCAAGGCTACTTTGCTCTGGGTCCAACTGCCTGCGCCATTGAGGGCTTCATGGCCACAGTTGGAGGTGAGAGAAATTAATGTATGTTTTTGGATTGGTTTGATCATTAGATATAGTTAACTGTACTGTAATTTGGGTGAAAATGATATTATTTTATTTGCTTCACAGGACAAGTTTCCCTTTGGTCACTTGTGGTGCTGGCCATTGAAAGATACATTGTGGTTTGTAAGCCAATGGGTAGTTTTAAATTTTCAAACAGCCATGCAATGGCAGGAATTGGATTTACATGGATAATGGCCATGTCATGTGCAGCTCCCCCTCTGGTTGGCTGGTCCAGGTTGGTCTATTAAGACATCATGCAATTTATTTGTTCTCTATTGTAGTGCAGAAGTGAGTACAACAAACATTTCAGCTGAATATGAGGCTTTTTTTTTATTTGGTCAATATACAAGAATATTAGCTTACATTTAATTTAAGACTAAAAATTACTTTTCCCGACTGAACACACTAAACTTTTGCATTATTGCATGAGTAACTTTCTCTCTTAGTTATTTTTGTTAGATTTCAGCTGAACAGTTTTCTACACAGTTTTCTAAATGAGAAGAGGGCAATCTAAATTTCAGGTGCTTTTCTTTAACAGATATATTCCTGAGGGAATGCAGTGTTCATGTGGACCAGACTATTACACCCTGAATCCTGAATACAACAATGAATCATATGTTGCCTACATGTTCACCTGCCATTTTATATTTCCGGTCACCGTAATCTTCTTCACCTATGGGCGGCTTGTTTGCACCGTCAAGGCGGTATGAAATGTCACTTTAAACATTCTTGCAAATTCCTAACTATTGGAATACTATGTTAAAAATGAGTTATTTTGTGCTCTCTTAGGCTGCAGCTCAACAGCAGGACTCTGCATCTACCCAGAAGGCTGAGAGGGAAGTGACAAAAATGGTCATCCTGATGGTTTTGGGTTTCCTGGTGGCCTGGACCCCTTATGCCAGTGTTGCTGCCTGGATTTTCTTAAATAGGGGAGCTGCTTTCAGTGCCCAGTTCATGGCTGTTCCTGCCTTTTTCTCAAAGACCTCAGCCATATTTAACCCTATCATTTATGTGCTGCTAAACAAACAGGTAAGTCACATCATGAATGGAAAGTCATATCCTTCACATCCCATTCCCTCTCTACCCCCTCAGTTATTAAAGAGTGGCAAAATGTGTACTAAGTGTAACACTGTCTTTTACAGTTCCGGAGCTGCATGCTGACCACTCTTTTCTGTGGAAAGAATCCTCTTGGCGATGAGGAGTCCTCAACTGTGTCCACCAGCAAGACAGAGGTGTCCTCTGTATCTCCAGCATAGACTTTTCAATCTCTCACAGATTTTGTTCTTTTAGTCATTGATAAATTTGGGCATCTGAAAAAAAGACCAAAAAAAGTTGAATTAGTTGATCTCGTACGGTTGTGTTCACTATGACTATTAACTTGGTGAACTCAAATACATTTGTTAAATAAGTAAAAGGCTTAATGGGGTTTAATGAGTTATCAGTGATCATTTTTTTATGAACTGGGAGGCTAACATTTATATCTTTGGCCTAAAATGTGTATATATTTTGTAAATAATAATAAAAAAAAAAGGATAGAAATAAAATACTGGCATTAAAAAGTGTCTTCGTTTCCATTATTTATGAACTGATTTAATTTTGAGTTTGTTTGCACATACATATGATACTGAAACTGAATTTAGTATTAGTGCACACTAATCAAGACAGTCTATGTAGTGCTAGAATACAATCAAATCCACCCTACATTCTGTCTGAAACAAAGGCCAGGCATCTGCTGTTTGCAATAACACTGTAGAGACAGAACTCTTTTAAAGGGTTAGTTCAACCAAAAAATTCATCATTAATGTCAAGACTTTCGTTCTTCTTTGGAACACAAATAAAGATATTTTTAATAAAATCTGAGCAATTTCTGTCCCTCCATTGACAGCTACACAACTACCACTTTGACGCTTCAAAAAGAAAAATGAATTGAGCGGTTTAGTCCACATTTTCTGAAGAGACGTGGTCACTTTACACGCTGAACAGATTTAATTTAGGCTTTTATTCACATATAAACATTCATCAACACACACATCAGTTATGATGAATGGAAGCTCAAGCATGTTAGCTTGACATGCAAGAACCAATGAGGTTTGTTCTCGTGCATCAAGCAGGTTCGGTTGAGCTTCTGTTTATGTTTGCTGATCAGTGTGTACATGTGAACAAAATCCTAAATTCAGTCATGTTCATCATAAAAAGCAATCGAGTCTCTTCAAAACATTTGGATTAAACCATTCAATTCATATGGATTTCTTTTACGTTCTCTTTATGAAAAGTGGTAGTTGCGTAGCTGTCAATGGAGAGTACAGAACTGGCTCAGATTTATCCAAAATATCTTCTTTGTGTTCAACACACCACAACACAAGGGTGAGTAAATGATGACAGAATTTTCATTTATGGGTGAACTATCCCTTTAAAGTCTCTAATGCCCCCATCAACCATGTATTTGCTAATTGTGGTAATCAACATTATGCCACAAATTCTGTTGATTAATCAGATTTTGAACCCAGAATATAAATTTAAGTTGATCTGACCGTGTTGAACATCAGCATTTATCTCTTTCCATTCTGACTCTATAGTCTCTGCCTAAAGGTCTTAATGTGACCTGCATGATTGCTCAGACAAAGCACTATTGGCAGAAATGAACAAATACAACCCCACTTTGCAACACAGTTTATGCCATCTTTAGTGAATTCATTTTGGATTCGGACACATGCTGCTCCATATTCACTACGTGCTTGACTTCGAATTTTCGAAAATTGTGTGGTGCTTATATATTTGATGCTTATATTGTAGTGTTTTATTGTTCTGATCTTATTACTGCTGTTTGTAAAGTGCTTTGAGCTGTGGAAACACTATATAGGCTAACACCATAGGAGAATGACACAGAAGAGAAGATATTGTTGAATAAAGTCGTTATTTTTGTTTCTCATCATAAAATTAAGGCTGAACCACAGCAGTCGCGTGGATTAATTTAACAATGTATTTAATACCTTTCTGGACCTCGAAAGTGGTTGTTAAATTGCTGTCTATGGAGGAGTCCGACACCTCTCGGATTTCTTAAAAAATATCTTAACTTATGTTCCGATGAACAAATGTTTTACGGGTTTGCAACGACATGAGGGTGAGTAATTAATGACAGAATTTTCATTTTTGGGTGAACTAACCCTTTAAGTCAGGGGTTCTCAAACACATTCCAGGAGCCTCCCCAGCACTGCACATTTTCATGTCTCCTTTGACACACCCATTTCAGGTCTTGGAGTCTCGACTAATGAGCTGATGATCTGAATCAGGTGTGTTTGATGAAGGAGACATCGAAAACATTGGCTGCGTCCGAAAACCTAGGTAGCTGACTTGCTGCCTCACTGCCTTATCAAGCAATGACTTGTAAGTCAGCGTTTGTGCATGAAGACACCTTATGAAACGGATTTCGGACAGACTTCTGAGGCAGTGTAACAGTTTAATGATCTACCGCAATATAGTGCGAGCTTTGGTGAGAAATAAACAAATATTTAAGTACTACAGTAGTAATTTCTTGCTAGAAATGATATCAAAAGTGGAAAATGTTGGTCAAAAATGTACATTTACTCACAAAATGGCCAGCAAATGCAACTTTTGGACACCGTCTTTATTTTTCTAGCACAACTGTCACAGAATGGAAAGCATAGGATTGTGGGATATCAAAGACAGCAGAGGACACATCTATGCTGCCTTGAAAAATCAATCAGATGAAGGTATCTCATGATATCTAAGGTATCTATATGAAGGTATTTGGACGTGCCTTGATGCCTTACTACCTTGAAATGTGTCCTCCGAAGGCAACATTTTCCAGTTTTCGGACGCAGCCATTGTGTTGGGGAGGCTATTGTTAGCTAATAGGCTATAGCAAAATAGCTCCTAAAAGACTTGCTGTACTTTGATTTTAATGATTTTTCTTCCTAACCTAACTCAGACCATACACATATACTGACATACTGGCATCTGCTGTCTCAGTCACAGAAAAAAAAAATTAATGAAAACATACAAATATAAAGTCTGCCTATAATGAGAACTTTAAAAATCATCCAAGGATGCACCTGATGGAGTTGGTTAAGAGAATGTTCAGAGTGTGCAGAGCTGACAAAGAAGCTCATCTAGTTTTGTTTAATATTTTTAGTTAATACATAATTCACATACTTCCAGTTGTGTCATTTCATATCCCTGGTTTCACAGACAAGGCTTAAGGCTAGTCTTTGATTAAAATGCACGTGTGAGCTGTTTTAACTGAAAGCAACTTGTACTAACATATCTTAAAATATGTCAGTGGCATTGTCTCAAAATGCACACCAGTATTTTTTTTCTTCTTCTAGAACGTATTTAAAAGCTATAATTAAATGCCCTAATTGAACTAAGGCCTAATCCTGGCTTAAGCTAAGTGAAACCGGGCCATATAGCTTTGATTAGGGCAATTCTAAAACAATGGAAAAAAGAACGAGCCTAGAACAATAATGAAATGCGTTACCCATGTAGAAGGTGACGTTCTTGTGACCTTGCACAACGTTCCCCAAAGCTGATGTAAATTCCAAACCTTTACAGAACATTAGGGACGTTCTCGTAACGTCCTCTTTTGGTAATGAAAGTGCTGCAGTTCAAGCTTCCTTATATGACTTTAGGGGGACGTTCCATTTTGGTTATTTTATGGTCACATAAGAACGTTACAAAGAGGACATTTGGGACATTAACAGAATGTTCCCACACGGTCCTCTGTTGGTCATTTAATAACATTCCTGATATAACTTTAGGGGAACGTTTTATTTTGGTTATTTTATGGTCACGCAAGAACGTTACAAAGGGGACATTTGGGAAGTTAACAGAATGTCCTATAGTAATAGTCCCCTAAACATTCCCAGAATGTCTTGAATGTTCCCTGAAGGACCACCAAATAATGTTCCCCAACCCTTAAAAGAACTCCACATCATGACCGTCTCTGAACGTTCAGGGAATGTTTACCAGATGACATTAGATGTTGATATTTTATAGAAAATAATAAAGTTTGAAGTCACTGTTATGAAGGTGAGTGTTTGCTTTAGATGGGCTCTTGATTCTTTACATTTTAACATTAGATTTTCTCTGGCTGCTTTAACTGGGTTTCCAAAACATGCTTGTTACAGCAAAAATTACTAAGGAATTCTGATCAGATGAATTTCGTTATTTATTGATGGTGATTCAGACTGTTACAATCATCACGGAGTGTCCTGATTCATTGCTCTTCTCCAGAGTCTAAACTCTGAGGGTGTTAACTGTTAGTTTTGTCTTTTTTTATGACAGTCAAATGTTCAGATTTTAAAATTCATCCTACAGACAGAGTTTTGAGCATTTTCATTTAGACTCATGAATCAGCATATGAACCTCAACAATGGTGACAATAAACAAAAATCTTTTTGTGACTTTAGTAGCTTGTTTTGTGATGCTCAGATTTAATCTGTTTATCTGAAAATGTTGTCCCCATTGTTGAGGTTCATATGCTTAATCTTGATGTCTGTGTGAGTCTACATGATCCTGTCTGAATAATTTCTGTATAATGACGTAAAAACTTTCAAAATATCAAAGCAGGACAGAATTTTATGCAGTATTATAGGACTACAATAACATGACATGAATATAATATTCAGAGATCAGAGAATAAGCCCACTGATTGATGATGAAATTATCAATAAGCAACCAAATTGATCTGATCAGATTTCGTCAAAGGTCAGGAGCTCAAATAAAGCAAGCGCTTATCTCCATAACGGTGACTTCAAACTTTATAATATTTAATAAAACATCAACACCTCATTAAGATTTTGTATGGAAGAAATAAAGTCAGACTGGTTTGTAATAAGTGAAGATGCAGAGATCTAGAGAGATCTGTTAGTGTTTAATGTTCTGTTTCTGTTATCTGAGTTTTGTGAGGTTACCATTGTGCTGAAGAGTAGAGCCTGTACTTCAGTCAGGGTTGAGCTGATAAACACTGATGTTATGCTGCATATTGCTTTATTTAAAGGTCCCGTTTTTCGTGTTTTTTTGAAGCTTTGATTGTGTTTATAGTGTGCAATATAACGTGTTCATGTTTCGCGTGTAAAACAACACAGTATTTTTCACATAATTTACTTATCTGTATACTGCTGTTTCCACTGTCATAAAAACGGGCTGATGACTTCCTTGTTCTATGAAGTCCCTCCTTCAGAAATACGTAACGAGTTCTGATTGTGCCAGCGGTTCCTGTGTTGTGATTCGACAGCAGTTTAGCGCATCTTGCCCGGAAAGGTCACGCCTCTTACCATAACGTGGAGATGCACGCGCTCAGTGTTATTGTAAACATGTCTTTAATTTTACCCTATCAATTTGAGCCGGAATCAGACCCGGTGATTGGACTGCGGGATGAAAATAACAGCGTTTCGACGACATGGTGACAAACACACTCTACAAACGCAACTCTTGTGTATTCCTGTGGGCGGAGGTTAGTCAAAAAACTGTTTTAGTGACGTCATTAAAGAAGGAAGTAGAGGGATGTAGTCCAAACTGGCCGTTCGATGTAGGCGACTTCTGTTAAATAAAATATCTCACTTGGCATTGAACTTTGAGCTTTAAAATTTTACAGATTTTATTCATACTCTAACAACAACATTACACACTAACTAAAGTTTGAAACATGGGATCACGAAGAACGGGACCTTTAAAGGCAGAAACTGTGTAGTTGCTGATGCAGTGATACAGCAGTTACATTAGCTCATGCATGTGCTCATGTCAGCTAATGATTTACTGCAAGATATTTGCATTTTACAGAGAAGGTTTCAAAATAATAATCCAAGAAATACCTGTTAAGTGCTTTTTTTGTAAGACATAAGAAAAATTAGTTTTTGTTTGAACAGCCACTTTTGTTAGTCAATTTAACTCTAATTTTCAAATAATTTTTTTGACAAGGGCAGCAGGGACGTTCTGGGAACATCACAAATAAAATATGGAGGCCCAGCCGGCAGCCGCACAAATTTCTGCGATAGACACACGACTGGACCATGCCCAAGAGGAGGTCATGCCTCTTGTGGAATGTGCTCTAACACCTATAGGACATTGCAGCCCTAAAGAGGAGTAGGCGAGTGCTATCGCATCAACTATCCATCTGGACAGCCTAGGCTTCGTGACCGGGTAACCTACGGTGCGGCCTCTGAAGCATACAAAGGGCTGTTCCGACTGACGAAATGAGGTGGAACGGTCAATATAGGTCCTTAGGGCCCTTACAGGACAGAGTAAGTTCAACTCCTGATCATCCTGAGAAGGAGGAAATGCGGAGAGAATGACAACCTGTGCCCTGAATGGAGTGGAGAGAACCTTAGGGACGTATCTGTGTATTGGTTTCAGGACGACTTTGTAGTCGTTAGGCCCAAACTCAAGACAAGAGGAGCTCACAGAGAGCGCCTGTAAATCTCCCTCTTAACCGATGCTAAGGCCAATAGCAGGGCGGTTTTTAGCGACAGGGGGCGTAGGTCGGCAGTCTGAAGCTGCTCAAAAGGGAGGCCTTTGAGACCTCTAAGAACTGTGGAAAGGTCCCAGGTAGGGATCGTAAAGGGGCGAGGAGGGTTCAGCCTCCGGGACCCCTTCAGGAAACGAACAACAAGATTGTTCTTACCTACAGACTATAGGAGCATGAGAGGCTGCTATAGCTGCGAGAGACCTTAAGGGTAGAGGGAGTACGGCCTCTATCTATTAAGTCTTGGAGGAAGGACAATATCTGAGATATGTCACAAGTGAAAGGGTCTTCACCCCGGGCTGCACACCAGGCAGTGAAGACTGACCACTTAAGGGTGTAGAGACGTCTCGTGGATGGAGCTGTAGCCTGTGAGATGGTATTCAGGACGCTCTGGTCCCGTCCCAAGGGAATTGGCCACGGCTCTGCTGACGACAGCTGAGTCAGGTCCGAGACCCATGGCTGGTTCTTCCACATAGGGGCCACTAGAAGGACCATGTGAGCACCCTCCCTAACTCGTCTGATGACCTGGGGGATCAGAGCGATTGGGGGAAAAGCATAGAGGAGAAGACTAGGCCAATTGTGGGCCAGAGCATCTCTGTTATGAGAAATAGGTTGTGCAATGATAGTTGTCTTCGGAGATGAAGAGGTCGACCTCTGCTCTCCCGAAGATGTCCCAAATTTTCTGAACTTTATGGGGGTGGAGCATCCATTCCTCTGAAGGGAGGTTGCTCTGGGACAATATGTCCGCCCCTTTGTTCAAAACGCCCTGTACATACACTGCTCTCAGCGAGAGCAGGTTGTGTTGGGCCCACTCCAGGATGTCTTTCACCAGAGTGAAGAGGGTTTTGAGGGGTCAGGCCCAGCTGTAGAGCTGGTGATGCTGAGCTCATAAGACCTAGCATCCTCTGAAACCCCTTGAGCGGCAGAGAAGTTCCGGGAGTAAAAGTTCCCACGAGCTGCTGAATGGCCAGAGACCTTTCTGGCAAGACTAAGGCTTCAGAAATCGGAGAAAAGGAGTTTTCCCCAATGCGTCTTAGCCTAACGGCTTAACAACGCAGTACGAGTGTAGTATCGAAAGGGAACTCCACATCGTGACCATCACTGAACGTACTGGGAACGTTAGGCAACATCCTTAACACCAGTGGGGACGTTCTGAGAAAGTTCTGGGAATGTAAAATTTCTAGCGGGGAGTACGTCATCAAAAGAGTATTGCATTTATTAGCCTATTCAGTTGTTTATAAAAGTTTAATCTATTTATTGCAGGAACGTCATTTTGCACAATGTGCCAACACACTTCTTTCTTTTTTTAAATAAACTAGCCTATATAGGGCTATATAGCTTCACTAATCATAAGGATCTAACCATATTTGCCATATAATTGCATGAATTTCCATGACTTTTCTAGCTCTTTATATGCTTACTGTATAAGGATTTTTATAAATACTTTTTTTTTTTTAATAGACTGGACTCATATGTCATTATTTTACTCACCCTTATGTCGTTCAGAAACTATAGCCTATAGTTTTCTTCTGTGGAACACAAAATATTTGCGCTGCTCATTTCCAAAGCCTACAAGCCATAACGGGTGTCGGATCAGATAGCTTCACGGTCATTGCTCCGGCGCGCTGCGCGTTTGTTGTTTCGTGTGCTCCACTTTCTCTGTCTCTACCACTTCGCTTGCTGTCATTCTCCACTACTTTCTATCAAGACGTAACCCCACAAAATAGATAACAGTAGACTTAAATGACCTTATTTACTTACAATCACCATCGTGCGGGTCTAAACTCTGGTGTTGTTTTAATTGTGCTTTATAAATAAAACAAACAAACAAAACAAACTTGGCGAGTAAAGAGAAGACTTCTCACCGCGGGTTCAGGAGTGTCCCATTTATAAATAACTAAGACGACCGCGTAACAGATCACAGCCTGCTTTTTAAAGACATTTTAATCGTATAAAAAAGCTCGTTTTAATATGCAAATGATAGAGAGAGTGCATTATTAAAACATTACTGGGGTGGGGGTTCGGTGTCGGGGGTACGCACGACCACTCAACCCGGCTGTGTCAGCTGCAAATGTTTTATATTTAAATAAAACACACAGATATTGACATTTTGTTGTTTTAATGCTATTGTGTTACTTTAATATCACTATTGGACTACACCAGACAATGATTACATTTAAATTTACATTTTATCCTTGAAATAAATACAGCTTTGATTATACTCACTTTGTACTGTCAATTAATATCAATATCAATATATGCCCTAATTTAAGACCCTAAAAAGGTGAAAAAAAAAAAAAAGATCTAAAGCTTCATGAGGTAATTAGTCCACAAGTGATTATGTCTGCTCTTATTCAAATCCCACTTTACAACACCCTCCCCACCTTGTGCGCCTGTATTTATCCCTTATAAGGAATCTTAGAGGCATATATAACCACTCCTGATGCATCTTTGCAAATAAAGAGCAGATGAAGAGCAGTCACTCAGCTGTACCGCAGCAGCAGATTACATCCCTCTGGATCATTAGTGGGCAAAGATGAACGGCACTGAGGGAAACAACTTCTACATCCCCATGTCCAACAGGACAGGGCTAGTGAGGAGTCCTTTCGAGTATCCGCAGTATTATCTAGCTGAGCCGTGGCAGTTTAAAATTCTTGCTGTATACATGTTCTTCCTCATCTGTTTTGGTCTACCCATCAATGGCCTTACATTGGTGGTTACAGCTCAACACAAAAAGCTTAGACAACCTCTCAACTTCATCTTGGTCAACCTGGCTGTGGCTGGTACCATCATGGTTTGTTTTGGATTCACAGTCACTTTCTACACAGCAATCCAAGGCTACTTTGCTCTGGGTCCAATTGGCTGTGCGATTGAGGGCTTCATGGCCACACTTGGAGGTGAGAGAAATTTTAATGTTTTTTTGTTTGAATGGTCTGAGGAATTACTTTGGCGAATGTTAAAAGTAGGGTATGTTTGGCTGTAATTGTAGGGTGTTAATAAATTGTATATTTTACTTGCCACACACAGGTGAAGTTGCTCTTTGGTCACTTGTGGTACTGGCCATCGAGAGATACATTGTGGTTTGTAAGCCAATGGGTAGTTTTAAATTCTCATCCACCCACGCGAATGGCAGGAATCGCATTTACGTGGATAATGGCCATGGCATGTGCGGCTCCCCCTCTGGTTGGCTGGTCCAGGTTGGTTTAATTACACATGCAATTATTTTGCTCTCCAGTGCAGTGATTATAACAAACATTCCAGTTGAACATGAGGCATTTTCATTTTTTAAAAGGCAACATGTTTATTGATACACAGGGATGGCTTACTTTCAATGTAAATAAGGCTTTTCCCAGTGTAACAGTCACACTGATTTTTTAATGCTAATTTTTAACTGCATAGTTTGTATTAAATGTAGTTGTTTTCAAATGCCTAGGTACAACATATATTACTCTGACTGAAGTTTCCTAACATCAGGTGCTTTTCTTTAACAGATATATTCCTGAGGGAATGCAGTGTTCATGTGGACCAGACTATTACACCCTGAATCCTGAATACAACAATGAATCATATGTCATCTACATGTTCACCTGCCATTTTATACTTCCGGTCACCGTAATCTTCTTCACCTATGGGCGGCTTGTTTGCACCGTCAAGGCGGTATGAAATGTCATGTTAAACATTCCTGTAATTTCTCAAATATTGGAATACAATGTTAAAAATGGGCTGTTTTGTGCTCTCTTAGGCTGCAGCTCAACAGCAGGACTCAGCATCTACCCAGAAGGCTGAGAGGGAAGTGACAAAAATGGTCATCCTGATGGTTTTGGGTTTCCTGGTGGCTTGGACCCCTTATGCCAGTGTTGCTGCCTGGATCTTCTTTAATAAGGGAGCTGCTTTCACTGCCCAGTCCATGGCTGTTCCTGCCTTTTTCTCAAAGACCTCAGCCTTATATAACCCAATCATCTATGTGCTGCTAAACAAACAGGTTAATCATATATCTGACTTCTCCTATGCCAGACATCCCATTCCTGCTCTACTCCCTCTCCTCTCTCTATCGTCTCTATCAATAAAAAGCTGAATAAAACCCCAAAAAGTTCTAAATGAAACACTGTCTTTTACAGTTCCGGAGCTGCATGCTGACCACTCTTTTCTGTGGAAAGAATCCTCTTGGCGATGAGGAGTCCTCAACTGTGTCCACCAGCAAGACGGAGGTGTCCTCTGTATCTCCAGCATAGACTTTTTAACCTCTCACAGATTTTTATTCTTTTAGTCTTTGATCAATTTGAGCATCTGAAAAAAAGACAAAAAAAATTTTAATTAGTTGATCTCATATGGTTGTGTTCACTATGACTATTAACCTGGTGAACTCACATACAAGTAAAAGGCTTAATGGGGTTTAATGAGTTATCAGTGATAATTTTTTATTAACTGGGAGGCTAACATTTATATCTTTGGCCTAAAATGTGTATATATTTTGTAAATAATAATAAAAAAAAAAGGATAGAAATAAAATACTGGCATTAAAAAGTGTCTTCGTTTCCATTATTTATGAATTGATTTAATTTTGAGTTTGCTTGCAAATACATATGATACTGAAACTGAATTTAGTATTAGTATAGCTATTGCACACTATTTTAAATCAAGACAATCCATGTAGTGCTAGAATACAATCAAATCCACCCTAAATTCTGTCTGAAACAAAGGCCAGGCATCTGCTGTTTGCAATAACGCTGTAGAGACTGAGCTCTTTTAAATGATTAGTTCTTCCAAAAATGAAAATTCATTAATTACTCACCCACCCTCATATTGTTCCAAACCCGTAAGACTTTCATTCATCTTTGGAACACAAATGAAGATATTTTTGATCAAATCTGACCGTTTTCTGTCCCTCCATTAACAGCTACGCAACTACCACTTTGACGCTTCAAAAAGTTCATAAAGAAATCGTAAAACTAATCCATAAGAATTTGAGTGGTTTAGTCCAAACTTTTTTAAGAGAAACGATCGCTTTATTTGATAAATTGAATTTAGACTTTTATTCACATATAAACATCCATCAACTCACACATCAGCTCAAGCATGTTTGCTTGACGTGCGAGAACCAGTGAGGTTCATTCTCGAGTGTTACGCTGCACGTTTGAACTTGACGCACATCAAGCAGTTTCAGTTGAGCTTCTGTTTATGTTTGCTGATCAATGTTTATATGTAAAAAAAATCCTAAATTCAATCATGTTCATCATAAGGCCAATTCACACTTCCACACATTGCTATTGTAAAGTTAGAACAGGCCGGGGCTTGGTTACTGCGAACATCTAATGCCATAATTTCAGGATATACTTTATTTTAAAGGAAAGAAAAATGAGAGAAAGGTCGATTTTGTTGTGGTAATCAACATGAAACAAATTCTGTTGATTTTTGAACCCAGAATATTAATTTAAGTTGATCTGACCATGTTGAACATCAGCGTTTATCTCTTTCCATTCTGACTTTATAGTCTCTGCCTAAGGGTCTTAATGTGACCTGCATGATTGCTCAGACAAAGCACTATTGGCAGACATGAACAAATACAACTCCAGGAATGTTCTCTCAAAAAGAGCAAACAGGTCAAATAATATTGTCAGCCAAATTAATTCGTGAAATTAAATTATTTATTTATTAATATTCCCTATAATAATTAGTTTGTTCAGTTTAGTATATCGTTCATTACCGAACGAACGCGGCGCCAGTTCCATTTTTTCCGTAGGAGTAAGGCGTAGGACATACAGCATAAGCTTTTTGAACAATACAGAAGGCGAAAGGGCAGAACCACTTGTAAGGTGATCATTTGTGCTCATAAAGCATATACAGTTTTATTTATTTTTAGAAAATGAGCAATCGTTTTGCTAGATAAGACCCTTATTCCTCATCTGGGATCGTTTAAAGCCCTTTGAAGCTGCACTGAAACTGTAATTTTGACCTTCAACAGTGGAGACCATTGAAGTCCACTATAAGGAGAATAATCTTGGAATGTTTTCATCAAAAACATTAATTTCTTTTCGACCGAAGAAAGAAGGACATGGACATCTTGGATGACATGGGGGTGAGTAAATTATCAGGAAATTTTTATTTGAAAGTGGACTAATCCTTTAATACCGTTTCCAGTTAGTTTAGGTGACAGATTCTACAGCTTGGTGCTGCATGCGTTTGACTGCCACTTCATACTAAAAACTGTGTGTTTGTGTTTTGTCAAGTTGTTGCTGTAGTCATTTTTAAATGTTTTTCTTTATTTCACACATTTATAAAACTGACATTTTTGGATCTCAACATCTCAACAAACTTTCGCTTGTGTTCGCGGTCAGCTGTGCCCCACTGCATGCTGCGTTGTTTCATCTGCCCGCCTTTTACCTGCCTGCCTACCTGACGGTGTGTGTGGCTCTTTGACCGGTGTATGTTGTGGTGTGGTGGTCGTGTGTTCCTGTTTTTTTGGTCCTAAAGTTGGCTCGGTGACATGGGAGATGCGGGTCGACGAGAATGCCCCCACTTTGCAACGCATTACACAACACACTTAATGCCATAGGCTATTTACTGAATTTGTTTTGGACTTTTGGGTCGGACATCACTTGTCTTAGAATTTTCGGGAATTGTGTGTTGTTTGATGTTTATATTGTTTTGATCTGATTAGTGTACTGTTTTTTGTAAAGCACTTTGAGCTGTGGAAAGACGCTATTGTATAGTGCAGTCTACATATATACTCCTGTTTGTCCAGTTCCTATTTTACCCCATAGTCAAAATTAATATAAATGTTTTGCTATTCTTATAGATATTTAAATGGTTAGTTCACCCAAAAATGAAAATTCTGTCATTTATTACTTACCCTCATGCCGCTCCACACCCGTAAGACCTTCGTTAATCTTCGGAACACAAATTAAGATATTTTATCTGAAATCCGATGGCTCCGTGCGGCCTCCATAGGGAGCAATGACATTTCCTCTCTCAAGATCCATAAAGGTACTAAAAACATATTTAAATCAGTTCATGTGAGTACAGTAGCTCAATATTAATATTATAAAACGACAAGAATATTTTTGGTGCGCCAAAAAAAACAAAATAACGACTTATAAAGTGATGGCCGATTTCAAAACACTGCTTCAGGAAGAATCAGAGCACAAATGAATCAGTGTATCGAATCTGCTGTTCGGAGTGCCTAAGTCACGTGATTTCAGCCTTTGACAGTTTGACACGTGATCTGAATCATGATTCGATACACTGATTCATTTGTGCTCCGATGCTTCCTGAAGCAGTGTTTTGAAATCGGCCATCACTAAATAAGTTGTTATTTTGTTTTTTTTGGCACACCAAAAATTATTTTCATTTTTGGGTGAACTAACCCTTTAATGCCCCCACTGATCCTGTTCAGTGGGAACAACAACCTGCAAGACCAGTGGTTCCCAACCTTTTTTACGGCAAGGCCCACCTCCTCTATAAATCAACACAGCACGGCCCACCTACCCCCTCCATAATTTTTTTTTTAATTCACAAAAACATTTGTATTATAGTGTTATTACTTTTCAACCCCATGTTATTATTTCTTTAAAGAAGAAACTCAAAATAGATTTAAACCACGCATGCCTAATGTACGACTGCTGTATGTCACTGTAATCGTCTTTACCTTCATTACTATAGTCCTCTATCAAAACCTTTTTAGCGACACAGGTTTTTTTTTTTTTAACTGAGAGAGTTTGCGTTTTGAGCCACCGTTCAGTCTGTCTTTCACAGCAGCACGAGGAGAAACATACTAGGCTGAACCGAAACAATCACAGAATACATACGAGAGAGGTGGTGCCTTGTTTTAAATGTATTTTTTAATGAAATTAATGAAATTTATTAAATGTAACGTAATAATAATTAAATTAAGGAATTATATTATTATATTTAAATTCATTTTAATTTATCTCGTTGTCCACCTGGAGGATCACTGAGGCCCCCTAGTGGGCCGCGGCCCACAGGTTGGGAACCACTGTGCTAGACATCCAAGCACGTAGCAAGCAAAGATTCTGAATATAGCTTGTGCTATGGCTACTAGCTACAGCATAATAGCTCAGAAAAGACTTGCTGTCATTGATTTTTATGATTTTTCTTCCTCACCTAACTCAGACCACACATACACACACACTGGCATCTGCGATCTCAGTCTCACACTCTCAGGAAAAAAAAAATACAATTAATGAAAACAGACAAAGTTTGTCTATGATGAGAACTTTAACAATCATTCAGTTAAGGATGCACCTGATGGAGTTGGTTAAGAGAATGTTCAGAGTGTGCAGAGCTGAGTGTTTTGATTTGTTTATTATTTTTGGTTAACAGGCTATTTAATAGCTTTGATTTAGCCTATTCTTCTTAAACAATGGAAAATACTTAGAATAATGAACGAGCCTAGATCAATAATTAAAGGAGTTATACGACATAGCATCAAAAGAGTCTTCTATTTGATTGTTTACAAAATTTTGATCCATTAATTGCAGGAATGTCATTTTGCACAGCAGACTTTTTTCTTTCTTTTAATAAACTTAGGCTACCTATATGGGGCTATAGCCTCCAACTATCCAAGTTTAGTCTATTATCTTAAAATATAGGATATATACTTCAATGACATTTCCAGCCCTATATAGGCTACGCTTACTGTAGCCTATAAGGATTTTTATAAATACGTTTTTTATAAATAGACTGCATTTAAATGTCATTATTTTACTCACCCTTGTGTCGTTCAAAAACTGTATAGTTTTCCTCTGTGGAACACAAAATATTCGCGCTGCTCATTTCCATATAAATAAGCCATAATACCGGGTGTCGGATCCGATGGCTTCACGGTCATTGCTCCGGCGCGCTGCGGGTTTGTTGTTTCGTGTGATCCGAGTTCAAAACCTCGTGCTCCATTTTCTCTGTCTCTCTCCACCACTTCGCTTCCTGTCATTCTCCACTACTTTCTATCAAGACACTAACCCCACAAAATAGATAGACTTAAAAATGACTCGTGTCTTATATTCCAAGTTTTCTGAAGTCATGTTTAAAAAACAGACCGGCAATTAATTCGTTTATTTAGACTACTTACAATCTCCATCTTGCGGGTATCCGCAGCGCTCGTATCCTTTAGGCCTGTGGTTCCCAACCACGTTCCTGGAGGCCCCCCAGCACTGCACATTTTGCATGTCTCCTTAATCAAACACACCAGATTTAGGTAATCAGCTCATTGGTAGTGACTCAAAGACCTGAAATGGGTGTGTTAGACAAGAAGACATGCAAAATGTGCATGGTGGGGGGCCTCTAGGAATGTGGTTGGAAACCATTGGTTTAGGCTACATTTAAGGGAAGACTTCTTTGTGCTGGTTCTGGGGTGACTCTATAAATAACTAAGACGAGCGCGTAACCCATCACAGCATGCATTTTAGTCACATAAACATTTTACATGCTAGTTTTTAATATTGCAAATTTAAAACATTATACGGGTGGGGGTTCGGTGTCGGGGGTACGTGCGTAGACCCAACCCAAGCCCCATCCTAGCGCCGCCACTGCCCACAGCTATGACAGCTGCAAATGTTTTATATTTAAATAAAACGCACATAAATGGTGACATTTTGTGTCATTTTAATATGTTTCTTTCATATCACTATTGGACTACATCAGACAATGATCACAGATTTATATATTTAGCCTACATTTTATTCTTGAAATAAATACAGCTTTGATTATAGGTCTACTCACTTTGTACTGTCAATCAATTTCAACATTGTGCCCTAATTTAAAACCCTAAAAAGGTGAAGAAAAAAACCCCATCAAGATCTAAAGCGTCACCAGGTAATTAGCGCAAAAGTGATTATGTCTGCTCTTATTATTCAAATCCCACATTGTAACACCCTCCCTGTCTTACGCTCATGGATTTATCCCTTATAAGGAATCTTAGAGGCATATATAACCACTCCTGATGCATCTTTGCAAATAAAGAGCAGGTAAAGAGCAGTCACTCAGCTGTACCACATCCTTTATCCCTCTGGATCACTAGTGGGAAAAGATGAACGGCACTGAGGGAAACAACTTCTACATCCCCATGTCCAACAGGACGGGGCTAGTGAGGAGTCCTTTCGAGTATCCGCAGTATTATCTAGCTGAGCCGTGGCAGTTTAAAATCCTTGCTGTATACATGTTCTTCCTCATCAGCTTTGGTCTACCCATCAATGGCCTTACATTGGTGGTTACAGCTCAACACAAAAAGCTTAGACAACCTCTCAACTTCATCTTGGTCAACCTGGCTGTGGCTGGTACCATCATGTGTTGTTTCGGATTCACGTTCACTTTCTACACAGCAATTAATGGCTACTTTATTCTGGGTCCAACTAACTGTGCGATTGAGGGCTTCATGGCCACACTTGGAGGTGAGAGAAATGTTGATGTTTTTTGTTTGACTTTGAATGCTAGTAGAGTATGTTTGACTGTAATTGTAGAGTGTTAATGAATTGTATATTTTACTTTCCACACACAGGTGAAGTTGCTCTTTGGTCACTTGTGGTGCTGGCCATCGAGAGATACGTTGTGGTTTGTAAGCCAATGGGTAGTTTTAAATTCTCCTCCACCCACGCGATGGCAGGAATCGCATTTACATGGGTAATGGCCATGTCATGTGCTGCTCCCCCTCTGGTTGGCTGGTCCAGGTTGGTTTAATTAGACATGCAATTATTTTGCTCTCCAGTGCAGTGATTATAACAAACATTCCAGTTGAACATGAGGCATTTTCATTTTTTAAAAGGCAACATGTTTACTGATACACAGGGATGGCTTACTTTCAATGTAAAATTTTTAACTGCATAGTTTGTACTAAATGTAGTTGTTTTCAAATGCCTAGGTACAACATATATTACTCTTACTGAAGTTTCCTAACATCAGGTGCTTTTCTTTAACAGATATATTCCTGAGGGAATGCAGTGTTCATGTGGACCAGACTATTACACCCTGAATCCTGAATACAACAATGAATCATATGTCATCTACATGTTCACCGTCCATTTTATACTTCCGGTCACCGTAATCTTCTTCACCTATGGGCGGCTTGTTTGCACCGTCAAGGCGGTATGTAATGTCATGTTAAACATTCCTGTAATTTCTCAAATATTGGAATACGATGTTAAAAATGGGCTGTTTTGTGCTCTCTTAGGCTGCAGCTCAACAGCAGGACTCAGCATCTACCCAGAAGGCTGAGAGGGAAGTGACAAAAATGGTCATCCTGATGGTTTTGGGTTTCCTGGTGGCCTGGACCCCTTATGCCACTGTTGCTGCCTGGATCTTCTTTAATAAGGGAGCTGCTTTCACTGCCCAGTTCATGGCTATTCCTGCCTTTTTCTCAAAGAGCTCAGCCTTATATAACCCAATCATCTATGTGCTGCTAAACAAACAGGTTAATCATATATCTGACTTCTCCTACATATCCCAGACATCCCATTTCTGCTCTACTCCCTCTCCTCTCTCTATCGTCTCTATCAATAAAAAGCTGTATAAAACCCCCAAAAGTTCTAAATGAAACACTGTCTTTTACAGTTCCGGAGCTGCATGCTGACCACTCTTTTCTGTGGAAAGAATCCTCTTGGCGATGAGGAGTCCTCAACTGTGTCCACCAGCAAGACGGAGGTGTCCTCTGTATCTCCAGCATAGACTTTTCAATCTTTCACAGATTTTGTTCTTTTAGTCATTGATCAATTTGGGCATCTGAAAAAAAAGACAAAAAAAAGACAGTTGAATTAGTTTTTGGTTGCGTTCACTATCACCGTTAACTGAACTCAGGGCTCAGGATTAACTGGGTGATCAGTGAACATTGAAATAGGGTTTTATTTTTATGTGCCGGGAGGCTAGCATTTATATCTTTTGCCTAAAATGTATATATATTTTGTAAATAATGAAAAAGGATTACATAGAAATAAATACTGGCATTAAATACTGTCTCTGTTTCCGTTTTTAATGAATATTATGTTTGCTCCTACATACTGTAAGATATAGAAAGTTACATTTTTATTGTACTCCAAGCAATAGTTTGGTGCACACCATATTTTTAAACCAAGAGGTAGACTATACATGTAGTACTAGAATACTGTTCAGTCTTTAGTATAAAGTAAACAATTGTACACAAAACTACGGAATACACAAACAATGTAGGCCTACACATTTACAGTCCATAAAACATGTTGTGTTTTGTATGGCAGACCCATTATAGAATTATTAGAAAACACTAGTAAATATGTCAATTGAGCTATTGTATAGTTAGAATTGTTGTAGATTGTGAATTGAAGCAGAGAGGTCTATTTTAATGAGAGATCAGCAGGGTGACCAGTTTCTTGTACTATTCTGTTCTTGCCAAAATGTCCTTATGTGGCTCCACGGTGCTAACACTGAACACACAATGCTATTGGCCAGGCTCAGACATTAACAGTTCCAGGAATGTTTTCTCAAAGCTAAACAAGGTCAGCAACACCTTGGCAAGAGGTCCATTATAGAAATAATGTCAAAAATTACCTTTTTGGAATCCACAAAAAGTAGTATATGAATAATATATTTGTGAAAAATATAGAACAGTCCCTATAAATAGTAGAGAGTAGATTATTTGTTCAGTTAAGTATACTCATGAGAATGTTGTCATATAAAGTATATAATTTTGATACTCCACATTAATTATTGGAAAAGAAATGATCACAATCAGGCAGTTTGAAAGTTTTAACCATGATTGCACAATTTCCTGCTCCAACCTAAGCATTCACACTATGGAAACATACAGTAAACCTTCAAGTGGGTTAATCAAGCTATTAGAACTTTTAATATTAAATTAAACAAGCCTACATTTACTTTTCTTTGACACGTCTCATTTTATTTCTTGTCTTCATAGGGAATTTTAAGTAATCTTCATACATTTTCAGTGCTGTCTGTTCTCCTATACTTAACCAAAAAAATATATCAGCAATTGCTAGAGTAAGTCACTAATCCTGATTCTGAGGGACGGAAGGCTATAACATTCAAGAGAGAATTAACAGCACATGTTGTTTAAAAAATAGCTTAATGGGGTGGCAACTATGCCAGTCAGATTACATTTACAGTTGCAGCATTGTTTGTTCAGCACTGAACAAATAATTACAATATCTATCAGTTAACTGTATAATGACAATTACTGGTCTCAAAAGCAAGGCAAAACAATTCACTTTCACAATTACATCATGTTTATTCTGGGTGCCATTTTTACTTGCCACTTTTAGTGCAGTTCATGGAAATTGCTGCCTATTCAACCCTATAAGTGCTAATCAACAGACACTGGATCAAATGCTTTAAAGTCATGTAACGCTTACTAAGTCCAATGTTTTTATACAATCATTTCTTTCTCAAAACTCTCTGCTTTATTGTAGTATTCTAATCCAAGTCAGACTGAATGCTGATCTTTACCTAGTCTGGCTTTAACAGGATTGTCAGAATTTTCACTTATTTCTATGCATTACATTTTTTGATAATGTTGATAATGCACTTTTTTCTATTAACTGTTTCCATCTCTCCAGAACTTGTCCTTATCGCACCCTGCAGTCATGACGTGTAAGTGTCCAGCCATTTCACTCACCTAGATCTGACACAACTAACCCAAACAGGATTACGAGATCAGGCTCTGGTAGTAGGAACGGCATTGACTTCCCAGTGGGCACAACTCAACAAGATAAAGATAAGACAAAGATCTGCTTAAGCCAATTTGCAAGGTGCTCACCCAACTGTGTACTGAACACTAACCTAGCAGCTCTGGCTAAAGGAATTATGGTTTTAAACTAATTGGTTTCTCCCTCATGGTCAAAGAAGCATGCAGTCCATTTACATGCAGTCCTGCTGAAGCTATTTTCTGTATATATCTTATAATTGTACATAATAAAATATGCTAGATAAACAATTACATGAAAAGACGCTTGCATACTTCGCATTTATAACATGACATTCATATATCTAATTCCATTTCATTTCACACCAAAGCAACACTTTTGGAGCTGCATTAAGATCTCCACATCTCTGGGATTGAACCAAATAGGGCCTTTAAAATGAAGATACCAAAAGAAAAGAATCTAAAAGGATATTAAGATATCTTTAATACTTCTTGAGATACAGGCATGCAAACCTGGGGCAAAAAATACAAGAAGTGTTTTTTTTTTAACTGTCACCATTGGCATATAATGCAACAAAGATGGCTAAAGTAAACAGATTTAACTAATCTGTGTGTAAAAAATAAAATAACGATGCTGCCATCTTTCTAAATTCATTTTTACCCCCTGTAATTTAGCTCCAAATCTCAGGTTAAAATTGTCATTTTGATCCCCCTCTACAAAACAGTGGATTACTTGGCAAATATACATCCATGACATTTAATATTTTGGCTTTCTTCTTCATTTATGTATTTCTTTCACCAGAAAAAAAAAATCTAAATCAAAACTTTTAGCTGGGGACATCTGGTATTGACCCTGGTCTAAAAATCAAAAAAGCTCAAATGTTTTCCCCATTGTGCCTCAAAATTAAAGGATTAGTTCACTTTCAAATGAAAATTACCCCAAGCTTTACTCACCCTCAAGCCATCATAGGTGTATATGACTTTCTTCTTTCTGATGAACACAATCAGAGATATTTTAATAAATATCCTGACGCATCCAAGCTTTATAATGGCATTGAAAAGGGGTCAGGAGTATAAGCTACATCCACATCAATCCATCATAAAAAACTGGTGTGCATCTTGAGACAAAACAATGGCTCTGCCATATTTTAAGATATATCAGTGCAAGTTTCTTTCAGTTAAAACTGCTCAAACATACATTTTAGTCAAGGACTAGCTTAAGTCTCGTCTGTGTACGGAGCCCCTAAAAGGTTGTGGTGGCGGAAAAAAATTGGGATGGGAGGAAATCTTTTGCGTTCCCTCACAAAATGTTTGCGTTCCCCCGAGAAACTCTGAAACTTTGCATTCCCTCGCAAAGATAACCTTTATCTGTTTGCGTGGGAACACAAAAGTTTATCGCAAAATATTATCGTTCCCTTGCTGAGAGCAGACAAACACTTCCTTTTTAATGGAGAATATTGACGTCAATTTGATGTTTTTTTTTTCAACATCAATTGGACATAGGTGTGTGGAAGTCAAATTTGACGTCAATTAGATGGGGCTTTTTTCAACGTCAATTGGACATCACTGTGTGGATGTCAAATTTACGTGAATTTGATGTTTTCTTTTTTGACATCAATTGGACATCAGTGTGTGGACGTCAAATTGATGTCAAAAAATTGACATCAATTTGATGGGATTTTTTTGACATCAATTGGACATCAGTGTGTGGACATCAAATTGACGTCAATTTTTTGATGTCAATTTGACGTTTTGGTTTTTTTTCGACATCAATTGGACATCAGTGTATATATATATATATATATATATATATATATATATATATATATATATATATATTTTTTTTGTATTATCTTGAGTTCTTTTTCTAAATAAAACCTTATATTTAATTTGTTTGAATGGACTGTCATTTATGAGAACCTGTTATATTTAAGTGAAAAGAATCCTTTAGACATTATTTTGTTGTATATGAATATGTATATATGTAGTTATTCATTAGCTGTATATTTGATCTATTCTTGGGCTGCGGTTAGACATCTATTAAATTTTCACTGACAGCCCAAATTCAGTCTTGTTTTAGCCTAGACCCATATTCACTGTCTATTAGACATAAATATGTAGTCGTTCAATAGCGTTCTAATTGATGACTAGTCTACTCTTGGGTTATGGCTAGATGTCTAGATTTTCACTGACAGCCCAAATTTTGCCTCGTTTTAGCCTAGATGTCATTGCTTGCTGGGAAGTGATGCCAGAATTGCTCTTGTCTTAGATTTCAAAGGTAAAATGCATAGTCAACAAAACCATTTTTTGCCATATGAATGACAGAACTGTATGCACTTAATTATGTTCTATACATTTTTTAAAATTAGTATTTTTCATGCTAATATATGTGGATGTGGATTATGGTAATGCCATATGGAACAACTATTTTTTAAATAAGCTCTTTTATATGAGGCTGGGTTGAAAATATTCTCTAGCTTGTATCAAAAATAGGACTTCTGTACATTTGTTGCAAATTTACAGATTATGCAATTGAGATGTTTACATTTGCTTGTTGGGGTAATATTGCTTGTCAACTGAAAACAAAGTTTTCCATTTGTATTAGCAAAATTGTTTAACAGTTTATAAAATCTTTAAAAAAAAAAAAATACATTAATTGTACATTGATTTCCCTTAATAAAAAGTAAATTGAGTAAGACGTTACCTTTCACTCAAAAAAAAATTGAGTAAAAGGTGCGAGTGTGGATTAGTAATCTGGCCCCCTGGTATTAAGGAGAAAAAATGTTGGCCCTAGTCACTATCTTAGTTTTCCATCCCTGCTCTAGCTGCTTTCTACCAGTCATTCCATTTTTAAGTCCACCATTGTTATCAGTAAAATTACTCTCGTCTCTTGCTACATGTGGGATGCGTTTTCTCACACCGACACAAGTAAGATTATTTATTTATTTATACTTAATTAATTAATTTATTTATTTATTTTTTACCTGTTGACTGACTGAATCAGCTGTACTCTGTCTCGGACAAAACATGTTTTACTAGGCTACTACTCTTTCTGAGGAGAGAGTGAGTTGTAGCATTCATTCGCATGTCTAACATACATGTTATCATTCCTTTGGTGACACCTCTAGGTGGCAGGTGGAAATGACATGAAATGGATATGTTATACTGAGAGTTTCCAGTACTCAGTAAACTGACCGGAATGCGTGCATTTCGTAATTTCTGATAATAATGATGATGATGATGATGATAATAATAATAATAATAATAATAATTATTATTATTATTATTATCTTTTTAACTCATGCAGGTATCTACTTAACCCTTTGGTAATGGGATGAAAATCATGTTTTTCCTCCCCATACAATGGCATAGAAAGCTTAAAGGGTTAGTTAACCCAAAAATTAAAATTATCCCGTGATTTTCTCACCCTCAAGCCATCCAATGTGTATATCTTCTTCATCCATCATTCATTCATCCATCATAAAAATAATTCATACGACTCCATGGGGTTAATAAAGGCCTTAAGCAAAGCGATGGGTTTTTGTAAGAAACATATCCATATTTAAAACTTTATTAACTTTAATAACTAGTTTCAGATGGCCGTATGCATCGATTTGTGGTGGAAGAGTAACTCCTGATCCGACGCATTTGTTCGAACCGCGAGAGGTGTCTAAACTTAGGCTACTCCTGTGGCACGAGACTTGCGCAGTACGTGTACGGTCATCTGCCGGAAGCTACAAACCCGATTCCAAAAAAGTTGGGACACTGTACAAATTGTGAATAAAAAAGGAATGCAATAATTTACAAATCTCATAAACTTATATTTTATTCACAATAGAATATAGATAACATATCAAATGTTCAAAGTGAGACATTTTGAAATGTCATGCCAAATACTGGCTCATTTTGGATTTCATGAGAGCTACACATTCCAAAAAAGTTGGGACAGGTAGCAATAAGAGGCTGGAAAAGTTAAATGTACATATAAGGAACAGCTGGAGGACCAATTTGCAACTTATTAGGTCAATTGGCAACATGATTGGGTAAAAAAAGAGCCTCTCAGAGTGGCAGTGTCTCTCAGAAGTCAAGATGGGCAGAGGATCACCAATTCCCCCAATGCTGCAAAAAATAGTGGCGCAATATCAGAAAGGAGTTTCTCAGAGAAAAATTGCAAAGAGTTTGAAGTTATCATCATCTACATTGCATAATATCATCCAAAGATTCAGAGAATCTGGAACAATCTCTGTGCGTAAGGGTCAAGGCCGGAAAACCATACTTCGGGCCCTTAGATGGCACTGCATGACATACAGGAATGCTAATGTAATGGAAATCACAACATGGGCTCAGGAATACTTCCAGAAAACATTGTCGGTGAACACAATTCACCGTGCCATTCGCTGTTGTCAGCTAAAACTCTATAGGTCAAAAAAGAAGCCATATCTAAACATGATCCAGAAGCGCAGGCGTTTTCTCTGGGCCAAGGCTCATTTAAAATGGACTGTGGCAAAGTGGAAAACTGTTCTGTGGTCAGACGAATCAAAATTTGAAGTTCTTTTTGGAAAACTGGGACGCCATGTCATCCGGACTAAAGAGGACAAGGACAACCCAAGTTGTTATAAGCGCTCAGTTCAGAAGCCTGCATCTCTGATGGTTTGGGGTTGCATGAGTGCGTGTGGCATGGGCAGCTTACACATCTGGAAAGGCACCATCAATGCTGAAAGGTATATCCAAGTTCTAGAACAACATATGCTCCCATCCAGACGTCGTCTCTTTCAGGGAAGACCTTGCATTTTCCAACATGACAATGCCAGACCACATACTGCATCGATTACAACATCATGGCTGCGTAGAAGAAGGATCCGGGTACTGAAATGGCCAGCCTGCAGTCCAGATCTTCCCACCCATAGAAAACATTTGGCCCGTCATAAAGAGGAAGATGCAACAAAGAAGACTTAAGACAGTTGAGCAACTAGAAGCCTGTATTAGACAAGAATGGGACAACATTCCTATTCCTAAACTTGAGCAACTTGTCTCCTCAGTCCCCAGACGTTTGCAGACTGTTATAAAAAGAAGAGTGGGATGCCACACAGTGGTAAACATGGCCTTGTCCCAACTTTTTTGAGATGTGTCGATGCCATCAAATTTAAAATCAACTTATTTTTCCCTTAAAATGATAAATTTTCTCAGTTTAAACATTTGATATGTCATCTATGTTGTATTCTGAATAAAATATTGAAATTTGAAACTTCCACATCATTGCATTCTGTTTTTATTCAGAATTTGTACAGTGTCCCAACTTTTTTGGAATTGGGTTTGTATTTTAATTTATAAAGTTTAAAATATGGATTTTTTTTTTTACATTTTTTTTACAAAAACCCATTGCATCGTTTCAGAAGGCCTTTATTACCCCCCTTGAGCTGTGGATTATTTTTTATAATGGATGCATGCATTTTTAAATATATCTCTGATTATGTTCGTCTGAAAGAAGATAGTCATATACGCTTAGGATGGCTATACACTTAAAAATTAAAGAAACTATAACTAACTTTATTAGCATCCACAACAATGCACAATAACGTTCTGTATGTGCTGCTTTAAATGCTCCAGCTGTTTGTATTCTGATTGGCTGTCACCAGCTGGAAAAAATCGAAAGGGATTCCAATGAAATCGTTTCTGTGTGCCGTTTTTCTTATAGTTAAAGGCGCTCTAAGCGATTCTGAGCGGAGTAACTTCCTGTTGACATTCGAAGTGTTGTCAAACAAAACAGAGGCTAGCTAGACCCTCCCTCCTACTCCTCCTGGCCCTCCCCTCCGTGCTTCCTGAAACAGTCATGAACGCACATTTAAAATGTAAGTAGCTTGCATATTGACGCTGCTTGTCGGTTATTGGCTGGTGCATGTTCATTATGTTAAGTGGTCCAGGCTGCACCAGTTTGTTTTTGTTGCCGTTTTCGGAGCTTGTGGCGACTACAGAGACCGCGTTTTTTTACAGTGTGTTCAGGGGACAGGCAGCTAGCGCATAGTGAGGAGATGTTTGCGGTATGTGACAAAAAAAAAAAAGGGCCTAAAAACGCGTCAAATCGCTTAGAGCGCCTTTAATGTGAGCTCTGATAAAATTTAGAATGATTTTTAAATCTTTATCATTTAACGTCCTTAAATGGGCCTTTATACACAAGACTTTCTCAGGATTAATTGTTTTATGTTCAGATTGCTCAGATTTTATGACTGCTATTTTTTGTGGCAAAAAGATTCTCTTAAGAATATTATACAGCTTATAATTGACCATGTCTAATACATCACACTTCTTTCTCATTTTTTCCCCACACGGGCAAAGAGAAAAGCAAACCAGACTGCTATGAACAAAAAAAGCAACCCAAAACGTAACCCTAACCTGACCCTTGGAGGTACTAATCTTATTAAGACTAAACATGCAATCAACCTTTCAAAATCTGTTCACCTAATCCATTGGGAACTGTTTTAGACGTGTTAATTAGAGCTTCATGTGACCTTTGATAACCTGTTGTCTGCTGCCCTGTGTAATTTCAGTAAAAATTATATCCAGATAAACTATATAGAAATATGAATGCCAGTTTCATAGACACATACCTTTATTTTTCACAGGAAAGAGAAAGTCATGTTTGGAATAGCATAGAGGTAAGTTTTGTACATAATAACAGAACTTTCATTGTAAGATCTAAATAACCTTCAAATATAAAGACTCTCACTCAGATAGACAGTTTCAAAGCCAACATTCAAAGTTTGTCTGTTTGACTGATTTGAGCCGCAAGATTTAAGGCTTGTTGCAACACAGTAGAATACAAAGATGAAAAAGGTGTGGGATGTATATGAAACTTGCACCAAAAAAGCCTGCAAGAGGATTTGTGTGAAGGACAAGAAACATTGTCATAGCAGAGCAGCAGGAATTGGAAAGTGAAAAAAGCTTTTATCATTTCTCATCCCCTTCTGTGAAAGATGCCCATTTATGCCAGCATCCTGCTATGCACTACTGTGCCCCACAGCATTTACCCAATTGTGTTTATGATTGTGTATGTATATTTGATAGTTTCTTGTTTTATACATGCATTTTTAGTTCATAAGAAGTGGGTATTTGTATTTGATTTGGCTAAGAGAAAATGTCACAATTGAATATGAATATATAGGGGTGTAACGTACATGGTACACGTATTCGTTCCAAACCGTCGGTTCATGCAGTTAGACGACGAATACAGGCGATTCACACTCCAATCCAAAAGGGGGCGCGCACAGTAATGCTTTTTAGCCTAACCTATTTTAACCAGCATTAACCACCAATAATCGCAATAAGCTCTGTGTTTTAGAAACATAGTGAAACAAAGTGCCATCTTTCAAATTCTATCAATTTCACAAAATTCAAACAATAAATGCCGTTTTGCCGCTTTTTTATGTGGTGTGACAGATCGCTGTGTAGGCTCCTCAGTTCAAAACTGATTCCGAACGGCAGCGCGGAGCGCAAGTGAACGCGATCATCTCTTCCTCTTCACTACTACGTACAGAATGAATATGAATGAACGTGAAGGTATGTTGAAAGATATAATACAACTTACTGAAACGTATCATATCTTGTGTAATCGCTCATCCATACTCATACAGTGTTTCAACCGCGGAAAGATGTCAGTAAAACAGTTTGTAAACAATATGCCATGTAGTATTACATAACGTTACCTTTGAAAAGCCATTTAGTGTCAACAGCTTGTTAGTTCGCTAGAGAAACGAACTGTTTCACTAAATAAATGCACTATATTAGCCTATTTTAATTATATTTACTAACCTGTTAGTTAATGTAAGGCCTAAATAAATACGTCATGAAAACAAGTTATGTCAGCCACTGTGTAAATGATTGTATTTCAACAACAAATTGGAAACCGAAGTTAATGCAAAAACTGCCTTATATGTAATTTACATGTTTACAATACATAGCCTACATTTTTTTATTACTATTTAAGTGTTTATGATAGCAATTGAATATAATAATTTGGGCTCTGTTGTTAATTGTAACCTTTATTATAGTAATGTGCATATATATATATATATATATATATATATATATATATATATATATATATATATGAACAATTGTTCTTTGTTGAAAATGTGCATTAGAGAAATTTATATTTTTAAACCTGTTTAAAAGTAGAATTCTGTAATGTTTAGTTGTTGATTTAAAATTCTACTATGACTCTACCGTATGTGTACTACGGTAGTTACTGGAATAATTACTTCTAGAGATCTCCAAGTAGGTCAAGCATTTATTTGTGGTTTTAGGTAGTAGGTGGTGGTGGCTGCAATCAACATGTATAGTATGTAGCTGTAGCTTCATGCTTTATCTTTATAAGCCCATGACCATGACCCTGTCTTAGAGCCAGAAGTGACAGATGGATGAACAGAATGACAAAAATTGGACTGCAGTAGAGGAACAGTGAGGGTCAGTCCAGCCTCCTCTTCATGTACACTTGTACCTCCTAACATCGAACACCATGACATCTTTTCATTTGCTCAGCTGAGTCTATGATTAGCCCTAGAGTAAAACATAAGTGCCACTGCGACATCATTTGTCACTGTGTAAGATGATAATTCTGCCATTATGTAATTAACTGTGTAAGCGCTCTTAGGGCGATTTTAACACTCCTTAACTAGCCTTACACTCAAATGTTAGTGTAAATTATTTAGCACAGTATTCATTTACTGTTAAATATTGTAAAAATACTGGCAATGATTATGATATGAGATTATGCTGCCTTGCATAATCATATCTCTCAGTTTTCTAGCAAGCACTTTAAATCACAATCACTGCACTCTTTTAGTCCAAGGCCTGTAATTGAACAGCTGTAGAGTTTCTCAGTGGTAACCTTTAATTTGGCACAAGCAACATGCCAGTGGCTAAAATCTCATGATCACCTAAAAGCTGCAATTTGGATCCTAGGCAGCTGCAAGCAGTTAGCTTCACTGTAGTGCTGGATATACTCTACAGATTCAGAGATGTTAACCACATGGCTCTGATAGGGCTCTGACAGGCCAAAAGATTCTAATTGCTCCCTTACACCCCTTCATTAAAAGGCTTAATGGGGGAAACAAGTAGCTTCAGAGGTGGATATTGTCTCTTTTGTAAAAGACGCTGCAAACAAAGAAGCAACACAAGAGAAGCTCTGATAGAATAAAGGATAATTCACTTTTGAGTCCCCAAATGAGATTTCTGTGTTCTTGTTTGAATGTTCCTTTTTGTCATTTCAACTAAGATTGCTCATTCAGATTCATTGCTTTTCCAGGAAACAAACGGTAAATGGTAATGATAGCATTCATTATGGTGAAATACATAAAACAGCCATTTAGAGGAATTAGTATAATTTTATTACTTAATTTTAAGACACAATCAGTTTCCATATAACATTTGTACAGTTTTAAATCCTACAATAAACTGGAACAACAGAGTGACTTTATTTGTCAGACTCTTTTGCATGCATTTCACTGAACACTGTGTGAGGTTAGACAGAATGATTCATTAAAAAGATCTCTGATTGGAGGACATCATCCTTGACCTTCAGGGTTCCATGCAATTCTCTGACTCAAAGCATTTGCTTTTTCCAGGCGCCTACTGGTAATTAATCATTATTCATAATATCAGAACATTAAAAAATAAAACTTACAACAAAGTAGCATGGTATTAGTAGTTTTTTGGACATGCTACCATGTCCAAATGATAGTTATACCATGCTATTCTTTAAAGAACCTTCAAGAAGCCGAAAAGTAAACGCCATATCAAAGTACCATGGTATTGCCATCTGATGTCGTTACCACAGTACTGCCACTGCCAAATATTAAAACACGAAACATAGACTGTTAGAATGTAGGCATACTATGCTAAAAGCCATTAAAATACTGCAGAATTATCACAAATTATCAACAGCCATATATGAGACGGTAAATTCAGATGCAAAATAGGTTATATACTATATCAAGGCAGAACTTTCAGTTCACAATAGATTTATATTACAGCTGTGGCATGTTGTAGCTATAGTTTCTAAATGTGTATATAACAAATGAATGGATCAATAAAAAAGAAAAAAGTCAACACTGGCCGAAGGAGGAGCCATCGATGGTCTCACCAGTAATTATAGCCTTATTGTAACAAATGCTACAATTAAACAATTACAAGAACTATGGTACATTTTCATAAGGGCAAATACAGACTTAAGTATACAATAAACAAATAAATAAAAGTATGCAGACTGATTTCTACAAAAATATCACAATTTCTATAAATATCAAATTCACAATGACAAATTATCTGTGTTATCACTGAGAAAACATCAGTGTTGGCAGTTATTTCTTTCGAATTTCTTTCTCTTCTCCACACTCACAGTCTCTCTCACATCTCATTAACAAATATGAGAGGGCCTCTGGATGTGGGACTCCCCACCTGTCGGTACAGCATCGGCTGTCCTAGACTAGTTTGGGGTAGACTGAAGCCTCCGGATGATAAGTCAAAACTCGCCTGGTTGTAGAGCCTCTGGCCAAAACCAGCTCCAGATTGATCAAGACTGGTTTGACTGTACTGCCTGAAGCTGCCGCGTTTCTCAGAGGGAGTTCTGGAGGGATAGCGCTGGATGGACTTATGCAAACCTGTCTCTTTGTATGCAAACCAAATATTACCAGCCCAAAGGAAGAAGTTCAAAAAACCAAAGGCCTGCAAGCAGACAAGGATGAATTAGAAATATGGAATTTAACATTTACTACTTGTAAATTGGTCATTTTTTTGTCCCATAAACCCGGAACACACCAAGCCGACGCCGACGAATTAGTGGCGACAAAAGCAGACTGCGGTGTTGGCTCACATCGGCAGAGTCTGGGTCCAAAGTTGCCCTGACACACCAAACCGATGCTCGACACCCGACGGCCAAGTAGCACGTCCGTTCTGTGCCTGCGTAAGATGTACCAGCAGGTGGCAGTAGCTGAACAGCCAATCAGAATGATCAGATGGCCCCGACTAACCGACGAGCGCCGATGCTGATTCAACATGTTGAATCGGCTGAAAGCCGACGAGGACCAACTTCAGCCGATGGTGCGGAAAACACTGAGAAAACGTAGTCATCCGACGAACAAAAACTACCCGATGGCCGACCGTCGGCTTGGTGTGTTCCGGGCTTTAAGTCCTTTACCAAGACCTGAAGGTTTAAAATGTTTTTGTAAATGCTAAGGTACATTGAGTGTTTTATAGGGTGTTCTAGGCTGGTTGCTAGGTGGTTGTGGCGTTCTGGTTGGTTACTAAGGCATTTAACAGGATGAAGGACTGTGCCAAATGTTGTGAAGCCAACATAATTATGAAAAAATAGTTATAAATGCCCTGTAAATGTTGTACCTTTTAATATAGCTACATTTTTACTTCACATGTAAAGGGTGTAAAGTATAAATGTCCACTACCGTTCAAAAGTTTGGAGTTTGGGGTCTGTAAGATTTTTAAATGTTTTTGAAAGAAGTGTCTTATGTTTAAGACACATTTATTGTGATATATTACAATTTAAAATAACTGTTTTATATGTTAATATAGTTTAAAATGTCATTTATTCCTGTGATCACAAAAATTGATTTTCAGCAGCCATTACTCCAGTAATCTATTACTGCTGATTTTGTGTTTACAAAACATTTCCTACTATTATCAATGTTAAAAACAGTGGTGTTGCTCAGTACTTTTTGTGGAAAATTGATAATTCTTTTTCAGGGTTCTTTGATGAATAGAAAGTTCAAAAGAACAGGATTTATTTGAAATAGTTATCTTTTGTAACATCATAAATGTCTTTACTGTCACTTTTGATCAATTTAATGCATATTTGCTGAATAAAAGCATTAATTTCTTACTGACTGCAAACCCAAATTCAGTTGCTAAAGAGTTTCCTTTATTTTCTCTTTCTTATTTCAATACTATGGAAAAATAAGAAAACTGCTCACCACAGACATGTTGAGATTTGTCCAGATGGGCTCCTGCAAGACCTCACATGAGTTCTCCTGGGCTCTGCATGCAGACATTAACAGAAGGATTTGATGCACATCAGTGGCTGTCTTCACCCCAGACAGAGTTTTAGCCCAGGCAATTGAGCTTACCAGCCACAGGCTAGAGAATGCTAAAGTCACCAAGAAGTCCTATGGAGATTGAAAATAAGAAGCGAAAACAGAGCAAGGGTCTTGATGATTCAGTTAAAGGAACAGTTCACTCAAAAATGAAAATTATCCCACAATTTACTCACCCTCAAGCCATCCTAGGTGTCTATGACTTCCTTCTTCCATTGCCGGAAGCCAGTGATTATAGTTTATAAGTTTTTAAATATGGATATATATATATATATTTTTTTTTACAAAAAAAACATTGTTTCACTTCAGAAGGCATTTATTAACCCACTGGAGTCGTATGGATTACTTATATGATGGATGGATGCGCTTTTTGGAGCTTCAAAAACTCAGGCACTATTCAATGCAATTAACCCTCTGGAGTCTGAGCCTGATTTGGGGCTTGGAGAAGTTTTGACATGCCCTGACATTTGTGCTTTTTTCAGTTGTTCATAAACATATAAATGACAAAAGTGTCATTACACTGTATTCAGCACAAACTAGGCTACCATAATATGTGAGGAACATGTATGTACATGTTTGTATTTTTGAAGGAATAATGTTTATGCGTGGTTATTGAAAAAACAAAAAACTTAAGTCACTGAAATAAGGCCAAAAAAAGTATATTAAATCTGTGTTCATAAGACTTTTGGGTATTGGAGGTTGTAGACTAGAGTTTTTGCTTCAGAATTATGTAAAAATTATGCTGCCTACTCCTTCATATAAAACAATATATTGATTTAGTTTTTGTAAGACACTTTTTGTCAAGAAACACAGTATGTGTGGAGGCGTGAATCTGCATGAATAATGGGCCATTTACACCTGAGAAGACAAAAGAATCGCATAATGACCTGAAATGACTTGCATATTAATGAGGCCTTTCAGTCAGGTAGGCTGTGAAAAAAAACCCTCTGTAATAATGTCTCAGCTCATCATAAACAGCAATACTGTGAAATATTATTACAATTTAAAATAATGGTATTCTATTATATTCTTTAAAATATAATGTATTTCTGTGATGCAAAGTGTCTGAACAATTATGTTACCTCTATGGCATTTCATATAGGCTTTTAGCTTAAAAGCATGCACATTTGGAGAAATATTGATGGATTCTTATATATTTATGTCAATTTTCTATACTGAGAAGTAATATTTATTGTCATCACTATGAGTGCTGGATACTGTGTTTTCAATTCATACTTGCAGCCAGAGGGCGCTCTCTGTACACCTTTAGTCCACAAATTATTCTAAAGAAGAAGAGGACATTTCAGGAATGGTATTTTCAATTCATACTTGTAGCCGGAGGGCACTCTCTGTACACCTTTAGGCCACAAATTCATATAAAGAAGAAAAGGAACTAGGAACTAACGGTATGTCTTCTAGAGATCGCTAACCATTGCTTTAACATCCAAATAAACGCTTTTCAAGACAATAAATACCCGATTGAGACGATGAATGCATGTATTGCCTCTGAATTTGCGTCTGAATAGCGCTGGCTCCGTGGGCGTGGCCGCATTAGCGGATAATGAGCTGAATCACAGACTGTTAAACACAGAATGTTTGTTTTCGATTTGACTTGCACGATTTAAAACCTGACATTTCAACGTTTCTTTAGACGTAAGTGTCATTTTTTTTGTCATTAGTATTCACTAAGTTACAGTTCATTTTCTGAGAACTATCAGATTGGACTTCGTTCAGAGGGAGAGGAGAGATCACGCATCATGTTAGTTTTCTTTATTTTACAAAAAGCACAACATTGTGTTTTTACTCTGAGTGTACACAAATAAAAGAAGACATTCTATAGTTTCAATTGATATATTACTTATGTCTCTATGACAAGAAATTATGGAGAATTTTAAGTCTGTTTTGCTGCAATGTGAAAAAAATCCTGCAAAACGCGCCGGCGCGTTTTCAGACCTCGGGGAGTTAAAAAGCTCAGAAAAGGATATTATTTAATATAACTCAGACTGAAAGAATAAAGTCAGAGACACCTAGGATGGCTTGAGGGTGAGTAAATTATAGAATCATTTTCATTTTTGGGTGAACTATCCCTTTAAGTTAGATTTAGTTTTTCAGCACAGTTTATGCATTTTTCAGTCTTTTTGATTTTTCTTACAGAAGTTTTGAAATGCACTCACAACTACTGGACCTCTGTTCTTCTCTCTGTATTTGTTCTGGTAGAAGAAGTAAACAATTGTGGCCAAAAGGGAATAGAGAAAAGCCAGGACTGACACAGTGACGAAGAACTGTGCAGATGAAGCATAATCCCCTTCGAGAAAGAGAGTCTCTTTCCTTGTTCCTTCACAGAGAGGAGCACTGAAGTGTGCCTGTTGAAGTCTGGGAAGAGAAAATATAGTAATTCACTGTTTTAAGCACAAAAAAATAGATTTACAGTAAGTTTTTTTGTATTACTCACAAGTCAAGACTGTGACAATGGGGTGCCACTAATATGTCAAATAAAAAAATCACCTATGGGTGATCTTCTTTCTCAATATGTTTGTGGCTGCCAAGTTTCAGTTATAGAGGCACGCAACATCCTGTTGGTGAAGCTTTCTTGATGTCATTGGCTTTCACAAGTATCACATCAGAGGCAGCCCGATCAAGATCCGATTTGGAATCATGCGGGCTCCAATGCGATCAGAAGCAGTAAAATAATAGTAATGACACCACACAATTGAGGATTTTTTGGACAAAAAGTCAGTTATGAGAAGCTTTGAATCAGGCCACACCCCCCAGATCATTGGTGGTTGCAAATCGGGCTTAAATTCTTCAAGTGATCCAGCCTAAGATTTGAAAATCGTATAATTTGTCCAAGGCCTAATGTCACAGGTTGCCATCTTGTAATTATGGTTATTACATGGTGTGAACGCAGCATAAACTCGTTGTTTTGGTTCAGGAGGAACTATAAACGGCAGCTGCTGTTTGTTTACGGTGCTCTGTGACTGTCTGTGTACAACTCTGAATAGCCTTACAGAATGCGCTGATGTCGTGTGATGTCTGCGCGAGCAGGGTGTGCGGAGCTATGGAAATACATATGTTGACGGGCAGGTCGGACATCGAACCTTTGCATTCGGACTGAATGCAATGATTGGACAAACATTTTTTGGTCTTGAGACTTCTACAGAAGATTATGTACATTATATTTAAATATTCTATTATTGACTGCTATCAGGAAGTGAAGAGAGTGTCAACCAGTATAAAAAAAAAAAAATTGCCTATACCCTACCTTCAATAAATCCAAATATTTAAAACTGATTAAAATCGAAATATCAAATGAAGTCTTTTTACATAAACTGATAATACATATTTAAAGTGTAACATACATTTCAAAACTTATTGCGCTGTGGTAATTAAGAGCACTTACCTGAATGGGTAGTTGAAACTGATGCTGATGTTGTTTTGGATTTTGGATTCCAAACAATCTACTTTAACCATTATCTGGCCAGAATATCCCCCACATGTTGCAAATGCTAAAACAGCAAAAAGCTGTGGGGGGAAAAAAGCTAAATATTAATGATTCGCTCTAATGATAAAGTATAAGCCAGTATGTGGAGAGGACAAAGATCATTTCTTTCCATCCAAAGCTTTACTTCATCAGACGAAGTCAAGACAAATTAACCTCAAAGAATATTAAAACATTCTGTTTTAATTATCCTACAGTTTTTCTGATTTCAGGTCAATTTAAATGACCTCTCATCAAACTGCCGCACAATTAATTTTGCAAAATTAGACACAGATGCTTTTTAAGTGCACTAACCCCTGCAGTTGCTTTAGAGTTGGATGCCACTAACACGTTTGTCTGACACGATTTGAATATTTTTCACCGGTTCTGTATTGTGTTTGGCATAATGAATGAAAGGGATGGAGGTTTACTGGACAAGTGCCAGGGCTTTATTCTCTGCGGACACAGGTGTTAGATAAGAAATGTGTCCAAGTCTCCTGCTATTCTCTCTTTCCCCCAATCTCTTCCTCTCTCTCTCTCTGTTTCCGATACTACAGCAGGTGAAAGGAAGCAGGCCCTTTCAATTAAGATTTAATACCTTTACTGTGTATATTAATTAAATACTGTCTGGGATACTTGAGTGTTTGGGTCTGTGTGTGTCAAAGGAAGACATAGAGACAGAGAGAATAGAGATTCTTTTAAAAATGTATTATGTTATTTCTTTCTCCAGACTTATATAAAAATGGCTTAAGCTACCCAAAAACTATGATTATTTAAGTATCACACAAATAGACATCCCATATAAAATACAATAATGTCATTAGAGCATGTATACACAGAACAGATGAAGCAAAGAAGAAAAAAGGTAGCTTCTTTGATGAGTCTCAGATGAGACCCAGTGAATTATGCAAAGGTTACCCAGGGGTTGCCAGCACACTCAGACACACACACACACACACACACACACACACAAATTACCTCACATTTACATATATATATTTATATATGCTTGCATATACAGTACATGCAAATACAAATATGAAATCATGCTGTATTTATCTCAGCTCAGATTCATCATTATAAAGTCTGTCAAAAAGCTGAATGGCATCGATCTTTTGCACATTTAAACAAGAGCAGATGAATTATTTAAGCAAGAGAGACTACAAACAGGGAGCCGATGCTGCGTCCCCAAAGAGCAGCTAATAATTAAACCTGATTTCTGATAGATATATTTGCATGCTTTTTAAACACTATTTTAAGACTGCAACCATGAGAAACTACACAAAATACTGTCAGAACTTTACCTTGCTACTGTTAAATTATGGGCAAACCCAATTATATACTGATACATTATTTAGTCATATTATTATATTTCTATTCTTTTAATACTTAAGCAATAAAAATAAGTAAAAAACTAATAAAAATATTAATAAAAACAATACATATTTTATTTCAGCTAAGTGACATTTGAGGTAATGGCATAATTGTGCCAATGCGTCTTGGTAAAATACAATTCCTAATGCTTTAAAATGAACCAATACTTGAAGGTTTTAGAAAAATAGAGGTCTTACCGGAGCAAAAATGACCATACACATTGATGAAACGGATTAAGCATCAGCCTGTGCGTCTGTCTATGAAGGAGTGTTGAGCTCCTCTGCCAGCCAACCCCAGAGATACTGAGTGAGTGGACACCATGGAGATGCTTCTACAGGGAAACTGGCACTGTGTGTGTCTGCTCTGTGTGTCAGAGAAAAGACACACATGTACATACACTCACACAAACACAAAGAGATGCACATAATGGGGTGCACACATGATAATATGTGCAGACCCCTGGCTGATCATATATATGCAGACCTTTTGCACATGTGTTTGTATCCATGCGCATATTCCGTACACACACTCAGATTCACGGTCGATGAAAAAATATACAATTAAGCATGCAATAATTTTGATCACCATTATGTAGTCCTTGGTAGATATACTGGGCACATTACAGCCATTACCTCAGTGTTACATGCAGAAAATAAACAATTATGAATATAAATAATGAATCTGCCACAATAATGGCCCTCTGTTTTCTTTAATTATTGTAAATTATTACAGTGGAATTTAGCCTTTTGGCAAATTATTTGTTCCCTGCATTATTTTTTGACAGCTTATACCATAATTTACTCACCCTCAAGCCATCCTAGTTGTATATGGCTTTCTTCTTTAAGCCAAACACAATCGGATTTACATTAAACATTATCCTGGCTCTTCCAAGCTTTATAATGGGAGTGAATGGTGCCATTTTTTGAAGCCCAAAAAAGTGCATCCATCCATCATAAAAGTAATCCATACATCAGACTGCCAAAGTCAAGTGAACCACTAAAATTTCAAAACACTTATGACATGATGAAGCCTCGTTTACTGAAATCACTTGACTTTGGCAGTTTAATACTCGCTCCGAACCACTGATTCAAAACAAACAATTTATAAAACTTCAAAGCTTCATGAATCAGTGTTTTGAAATCACCAATCACTAGATATTGTTGATTAAAGTCATTATTTTGTTTTTTTGGCACACAAAAAGTATTCTCGTCGCTTCATAACATTAAGGTAGAGCCACTGTAGTCACACGAACTGTTTTAAATATGTCTTTAGTAGTTTTCTGGGCAATGAAAGTTTTAACTATCTTGCTGTCAATAGAGGCCTCACTGACCCATTGGATTTTATCAAAAATATCTTAATTTGTGTTCCGAAGATGAACAAAGGTCTTATGGGTGTGGAACAACATGAGGGCGAGTAATTAACATAATTTTCAGTATCCATTTTGTTTACATCCGCTTTCGATCTGCTGCGTAGATCACGTGACGTGCTTCCTCTGGCAGATAATCTTAAAGGATTAGTCCACTTTTAAATACACTTTTCCTGATAAATTTACTCACCCCCATGTCATCCAAGATGTTCATGTCTTTCTTTCGTCAGTCGAAAAGAAATTAAGGTTTTTGAGGAAAACATTCCAGGATTTTTCTCCTTACAGTGGATTTTTACGCTGAATGTTCTACGCCTTCCCTATTCTACTTACGGAAAGAACGCGGCGCCAGTTTCGTTTTTTTCCGTAACTTGAATAGGGAAGGCGTAGGACATTCAGCGTAAGCGTTATGAAGAATGCGGAAGCGGAAAGTACGTTCAAGGCGATATTTTGTTTATAAAGCATAAACGGTTGTATTTTTTTCGAAAATGACCGATCGATTCGCTAGATAAGACCCTTATTCCTCATCTGGTATCATTTAAAGCCCTTGAGGCTGCACTGAAACTGTAATTTTGACCTTCAACCTGTTGGTAGCCATTGAAATCCACTGTAAGGAGAAAAATCCTGGAATGTTTTCCTCAGAAACCTTAATTTCTTTTCGACTGACGAAAGACATGGGGGTGAGTAAATTTATCAGGAAAAGTGTATTTAAAAGTGGACTAATCATTTAATAACATTTTGTAGTGTGTGATGCTCCGCAAATTTCAAATCTTGTAGTGTGAGCATGTTTAGGATTTGAGGGAAGAAAATCTGCAAAGATTCTCCTGAAGTGTGTGCTGCAACCAGATTTTACAATCGGATAGGATTTTAAAACTCCTGTAGTGTGAGCCAGGCATTGACTTACTGAAGCATCCTGGATAGACGCCGTTACTGGAAGCAAGTTATTATAGTTTATAAAGTTATAAATATGGATATTTTTCTTAGAAAAACTCATCAGTTCGCTTTCATTTTTGGTGAACTAACCCTTTAATGACTAAATATTTGGGCTTTTAATGATACAAGAGTAGGGGAAGCCCCGTTGACGACACAGAATCTGCCCTATTAGCTTAGCTCCTAACCTGCGGGAGCTGTACACAGTCTGCCATGTTTATCTCCTTGCCAGAGCATTTAACAGCATTAAAGCTACTAAAGTTATTTAATCAAGAGCAGTAAGTGATTTTATGTTTTTCTTTTGTTGTTTGGTTCATATTAACAATGTATACAGCAGTAGATACTGTATATTAAGCTACTGTCACTTTAATACACAGATCTAATAAACACATGACATTTCTTTCTCTGCTGTTTATGTTCACCAACATAACCCAACTGTGTTGAACTGTTATGGCTTTATAATGCATGCAAATAATAAACTTTAATGATGATGAAGAACTGCAATGTCATGTAAGCGTGGCCGCGATAGAGATGATAAATAAAACCAGACAGATGTTTTGTTAGTTTTGGGCAGAGTATCCTAGGCAGGAGTTGTACAAGCTTTGCCCTCTGGTTGGGAGCAGCAGCTCATTTGCATTTAAAGATGCCCTAGATTCAAACCTAGATTCAAACCTCAGCATAGTTAAATAACAAGAGTTCAGTACATGGAAATGACATACAGTGAGTCTCAAACGCCATTGTTTCCTCCTTCTTATATAAATCTCATTTGTTTAAACGACCTCCGAAGAACAGGCGAATCTCAACATAACACTGACTGTTACGTAACAGTCGGGGTGAACGCCCCAATATTTGCATAATGCCAGCCCATGTTCCCAACATTATGAAAGGCATTAGACAAGGGCAGCCAGTTAACGTCTGGATCTGTGCACAGGTGAATCAACAGACTAGGTAAGCAAGCAAGAACAATAGCAAAAAATGGCAGATGGAGCAATAATAACTGACATGATCCATGATAACATGATATTTTTAGTGATATTTGTAAATTGTCTTTCTAAATGTTTCGTTAGCATGTTGCTAATGTACTGTTAAATGTGGTTAAAGTTACCATCGTTTCTTACTGTATTCACGGAGACAAGAGCCGTCGCTATTTTCATTTTTTAAACACTTGCAGTCTGTATAATGCATAAACACAACTTCATTCTTTATAAATCTCTCCAACAGTGTAGCAATAGCCGTTAGCCACGGAGGACAGCCTCAAATTCACTCAGAATAAAACGTTAACATCCAAATAAATACTTTACTCACATAATTCGAAGCATGCATACAGCATGCATGACGAACATCTTGTAAAGATCCATTTGAGGGTTATATTAGCTGTGTGAACTTTGTAAATGCGCTGTAATATAGTTGACAGCTCGTGTGGCAGGGAGCAAGCGAATTAAAGGGCTGGCGCTGCCTAAATCAGTGCATTGTTAATGATGCCCCAAAATAGACAGTTAAAAAAATTAATTTAAAATAATCTATGGGGTATTTTGAGCTGAAACTTCACAGACACATTCAGGAGACACCTTAGACTTATATTACATCTTGTGAAAAAGCATTCTTGGGCACCTTTAAAGATACATGCACGAAAACAGCATGTTTTTCCTTCCACTCAAAAATGGGCATTTACAACATGGTATAATAAATGATCTGTGGGGTATTTTGAGCTGAAACTTCACAGACATATTCTGGGGACTCCTGAGACTTATATTACAACTTGTAAAAAGGGGCATAGGACCCATTTAATTAACTATTAATTTAATGAAAAACAAAATTAGTCATTTTTAGTACACAATATTTGTATTCACTTTATTAACTTCTCAAGAAGCTATGTTAAAGGGATAGTTCACCCAAAAATGAAAATTTGATGTTTATCTGCTTTCCCCCAGGGCATCTAAGATGTAGATGACTTTGTTTCTTCAGTAGAACACAAATTATGATTTTTAACTCCAACCGTTGATGTCTGTCAGTCAAATAATGCGAGTCAATGGTCACACAATTTATAAGAGACAAAAAAACATGCACAGACAAATCCAAATTATATACTTCAATGAGTGCGAGACATCACTGCCGCTGTCAGAGAGCGCGATCAGACCTCACCAAGCGAATGCTGAACGCAGTTGGACATAGTGGTGTTTTAGAGGTAAATAATTATAAAAATACTGTTCGCTTTCTCGCACAAACCGATCGTTTCGTGTCTTAGGACAGTGGTTCCCAAACTGGGGTACGCATACCCCTGGGGGTACGTGAGGTGACAAAAGGAGGTACGCGAACAAAATGTTGAGTAGTTCATTTAATTCTACCTTAAAATAATATTAAAATCGAGCATGTATTTCTAACTGCCAAAATGTCATAAAAAATGCACATTTAATAAAATTACCTCATGTTTTGCAGTCAAAAATGACTGCATCCACACAAGCAGCATGCATATGATAGATTGCGTGCAGTCTGCTGATATAAATCGCGCTAAATTACTGCCGTTCTCGACAATTCGTTTCGATTTAAGACTCAAACTTTCTCCGATACAAAAACATACCTTGTGTGAGTTCTTGTATTTAATGATGATAACGAGAACGCACTTGTTCCCAAATATCCACATGACTGCAAACGTGACATTATTATACAACAGGTCTAAAAACAAAACATACATTTTAAACACAGTACTGTCAGTATTTACTCTATTTTGCAATGAAATAATAGTTCTAGCGAAAACCACAGCCGAACTACAACACACGTCTGTGTTTCCAGAACAATTTTGCTGCTTTGAATGAATCGTAAGAGTCAATGATTCAATGATTCATTCACAGCCACTTGCTTCATTACTAAATGAATGACTCGATGACTCACTCATAAAAACAGTGACTTGCTGCCACCTGCTGGCGGTTTAAGTTTAATATTTAAATGTTTTACTTAGTTTTACAATCATTGCATATTTCTCTATTGAACATTTTTTATTTAAAACAGTATTTATTTTATAAAGTTATTCAGAAAGGTAAAAAATGCACTGGAAAATCAATTTAGGGGGCAAATATTGTCCCTTAATGGTAAAGCTGTGACTGCAGTCTAAGTGGAAGAGAGGGGGTACGCGGAAGGATGGTAATCCCTTCCACTGTCTTAGGACATCAATGTGCCGTCACGAGCCGCAGGGTTTCATTTGGATTTGTCTGTGCATGTTTATTGACTCTTATAGATTGTGTGACCATTGACTTGCATTATACGGCTGACAGACGGCAACGGTTGCAGTTAAAAATCATCATTTGTGTTCTACTGAAGAAACAAAGTCACCTATATCTTGGATGCCCTGGGGGTAAGCAGATAAACATCAAATTTTCATTTTTGGGTGAACTATCCCTTTAATGATACAACAAAAGTGTAAAATTGAAAAATTGATTATTAAAATATAACACATAGGTGTCATTGATGAAATGTGGAATGCTTTTCTCATGTTTCTCTCCTGTAGCCACCTTGTCTCCTTTCAGCTTTTATAAATGTAAATAAATTATGAATAAAAAACAGTGCCCTGAAAGTACCAAACAAAGCAGGTATTGGTAGCTTCAGAAGATCTGAGCCGAATACTTCCTTTGATCAGTGAAAAGTTCATTTTCAGAGATAATTAAAAAAAGAAAGAAAGAAAGAAAGCCGGTCAAGTGCTTTGACATTATTCATGCTCTTTGATTTAAGCTTTTACAGTTGCAACCTAAAAAAACACTAACAATCAAATTTCTTTACAAAACAAGAATGACAGTTTGTTTGTTGTTCATAATTCACTGCAGTATATGTTACATGGTTTACATTAGTGTACACAATTATTCCTATGTGTTCCCTTTTGTAAAGATAGTAATGAAATTGAAAGACTATACGCCTGTAGGTGTTCAGCTTTATCTAATTGTTTTGGTAGAATTTAAATTTTTATTATTAAAAATATATTTCAATATGGTATTACTGTAGAACTGTGGTAAATTGCTGTCATATTCATTTTTCATAAACAGTTTTGAAAACGGTAAGCATGTGCAAACTGTTCTGTAGATAGGCTATATATAGTTTTGATGGTGTTTGTGCCTAAGTGAGAAAAGAATTCATGTACATTGAAAGATGTTGTCATTGAGTCAACTTTAGACTGCTGTTGTGCTCACTGTGTGAAGAGTTTTGAAAAAGTGACCTAAGCATTGAGAAATTGATTGTAAAACAAACTGTTTGTTGTTATACAATGCTGCCATCTGCTGTTATAAACTGTCTCCTGCATTATATTCCTTCAAACATTCAGAATCTCTAATGTTATTTGAATTTAGCTATTTATTTATTTATTTATTTGTAGCCTTGATTGTTTTTATTTTTTATTATTGCACTAACATTGAACCTTATCACTCCTTAGTGGAGCTTCTCTTTTTTCATATGCCTCTTCAATCTTATGGTGCTGTTACTTTAATTCACCACTAGGAGGGCTGTTGTGTTTGAAATGCATTTAAAGATTAAAAAAAAAAAAAAAAAAAAAAAAAATGAGATTGAGATCTGATGAACGTTTTTGCTTTTTGTTGTGCCCTACACATACACGCTAACACTGACTGGCGAGAGTTTAGTAAAAAGTCATTTTTTAGGCATAAGTATCACAAAAAATACACACTTAATGGCAATTTGTTTTTAAAATAGTAACTATGGTTTTCTTCTCTTTGCTGTTCTTGTGGTCAGCTTTTGCTAAAAGCTATTGCTGATGTTAAATGTCAGCTCCATTTAAGAAATGTGTGTGTCAGAAACATAATAATAAATGGCCCCAATTATGAAGTTATTTCACAATTGTCTTGTTCTCCATCTTCTTTTTTTCCGCTCAATCTCTCTCTCTTTGGCTCATTGCTTTAGATCTCTCAAATGCCGGGATCCACTCAAAGCTAATTTAATTCTGGCTTCCTATCAGCTCTCTGCTCACATACAGTGGGATTTTTGCATTAGGGCAGACAACAAATATATGTCCCAGAAAGGAGCCAATGATGCAGGCAACCTTTGGCGAGAAAACCCCTTACCTATGGTGAGAAACAGAACTAAATAATGATCTGCATGTGGCTACAGTAAAAAGATTCAGCTGAAACAGCTTACACATGAACAATTGTACACAGAGAAGAACAATGCTTTACTTTTAATATTCCTATCAAATAATAAGGTGGCTGGCCTATACGTAATTAATTATGCTTGTACTGGATATCAAAGAGGAAAAATGAATAAACTTATAATACAAAAAGAATTTCAGAGTGCCTAATTAAAGGTGTCATAATATGCAGCCAACAAAAGGGTTTGATTGCGCTGCTGTAAGGAGAAAATTGCAGGTAATTTTAAAGATTTTAAAATCGTTATCACATGTATGCAGTACTGCACTGTTCAAATGAATCAAAGCACTTTGTTTCTTTAAGCATGTCAGCTGTATTAATCTTTTATGAGGTGATACACCACGGCTGAGTAATGGGTAAAGAGTGATACATTTCATTGTGTTTATAACTGAATGAATAACATTAATAGCTTTGTAGTGATCTCTTCATCTAAACCCTTTAGATCGTCCTGTGTTATACAAACACTTGTGTATATCCTGGCTTATGTCTCTCGAAATAAGGAAGGAGCTGGTGTTTCCCGGTGGATGGCAGGTCTTATGCTCTGACAGCATTGAGTTTTTCACCACGCCTGAAGTGCTGCTGCTCTTCACTGCATATTTAATGACTCTTTTTCTGGCTTTTTCTTCTCTCTTGTTTCTGTCTAGCATAGGTACAAGAGGGAGAAGAAAGAAAAAGACTGATTACATGCTGTTAAATAGCTTGAAAACAATGCAAGTTTCACTGTAATTAAACTGTGATCTAAACCTTTCGTCTTAGGTACAGCCCCATCAGTGAGGTCCTTTCATCAACACCAAACCAGACGTGTTTAGTTTTTTAAAACTCGTTTTATATCATTATCATCAATATGATTAAAATGTCCATTTACAATAATTCAGTAATTTAACTAAAAACAATAGGAGAGAAATATAGACTGGGTAAACCCAGCCTGATCTGCCGGCGATTTGATTTCGCCCGGCAACTCAGTCTGGAAACCCGTACATTCATTTCTACTGCTTCTGTTACACTTTTGCGGGAACCAATCACAGACTGGCTTATCCACCTTGCTCGCTATTGGCGGGTATAACACGATGACGATAGAGAAGTGACCGCAAGCACGACCGTCAATCCAATTCCTTTTAACCTCTCGACGATGCTGAATGACTTCTTTAGTTTAGCAAACAAATCGCTCGAGTAGGTGTAAATGCCACTCACTTTCAAAAATCGCTCGATGCCATTGCTGCTTCTGCAAACCGCTGATCAGTGCTACAAGCCAATACAAACTAAACCTGTCTGGAGTTTTCGCGTAGCTCTGCAAAGTACGTCACCTGGATCGTTGATCTGATTGGTTGAAGGACTATCCAATTGCGTGAATAATGCTCATTGATCACGCCTCTTGTGCAGCAGAAAATACATACAGACTCCTCAGACCAATGTTCAGTTTTAAATTGAGCTTGGTCTAGTGATAGCCAGAAAAAAGAAAAATAGACTCATCAAGTAGCTTTCTTAAAACTGAAGCAGTTCACACTTGCTGCATTGTCCTAAATGGTATTCGAATGTAGGATTAGTGTGTCCCAATTCATAGTATGTTGAAATGTATTCCATAGATACCCGGATGGTCAACTTTTTTCTGGTTAGGATCCAAAGTGCAGTTTATGCAACCGGGCACAGATCCATGACTAATATTGCCCACAACCAATTGTGCATTGGATCAGGATTTGATTAGATCTACAAACACAAATAAAAAGTGTTAAAAACTACAAATATGGCTGATGGGCATGGCCGACTTTTAATTAGAGAGGTCTAGATAAAGGGGTTTGAATCAGTATCTAACCTGACGAAAAGGTATTATTCAATGTTATTCAACATTATTCAGTGTTATCCACATTCTGCAACAGCATTGTGAACTTTTATAAAGATACATTACATCTTTTTATAAAGATACATTATGCAAACACATAATGGGGCAGTCATGGCCTAATGGTTAGAGAATCTGATGGTTTGATTCTCAACACCAGCAGGAAATGACTGAGGTGCCCTTTAGCAAGGCATCTTACCCCCCAATCACTCCCCGGGCGCCACACCAAAAATTGCTGCCCACTGCTCTGTGTGTGTGTGTGTGTGTGTGTGTGTGTGTCCACCAGGGTTGCCAGGTTTTCACAACAAAACCCATCCAATTCCTCCTCAAAACTAGCCCAATCACATTTTAGGGGGGGGGTCCCACGGTAAAAAATGGCTGCTCACTGCCCCTGGTGTCCAGGGTTTAATGAAATTGGGTAAACGTAACTGTAAGCACTCAAGTACAGGACTCTGGCAACCTTATTTTGCTGTTTTGTTAAAGGTGTGGTCATATTAGCAAAATTAGCTGGCAAAACAAGGTCATTTGTCCATTGTCAATAGTGTAGCAATGCATAAAGCACTTCTAACACAGAAGTCACTTTCAAACCAAGCAACTTTCTGGTTGTCAACACAGCAAATTCGCATGACCAACTTAAACATGAGCAAAACTTTTTCACCTTCATGGGCAACTTTCGATCATGCAGATTCCTATTGAAATGACTTGATTTAACTCACAAAAATGGTTGAAACATTCTTCAAAATATCTTCTTTTCTGCAAACTATCCTTTAAGTGTTCTCTGGTTGAGAATCACAGATCATTCTGGAGTGATCTAATCATCATCATTCTTCTTCTTTTGCTCTAATAATAGAGATTGAAAGTGGTGAGTGCTAAGTTGAGACTCACCTTAGAATGAGAGAACTTAACAGTTCAGATGTAGCCTTTGGTGTCAATGCTGTTTTGCCTGGTGTTGCCCAGATGAAGGACCAGTGCGTTAAAGAGCTCTATATTTAGAAATAATGGTCCTCTTAAACCAGGCTCTATTCTAGGAAAAGGTACAGAGAGGTAAAAGGCAGAAGCCTGGGAGGATGCATGTAAAGATGGTCTCATCATATCATTGTAGTCTTTGATGAATCATACACATCTGAATGATGACTGAAGAATAAATAATGGGTTGTTGTGAGTTGTTCCACTTATAAGAGTAGGTCTTCTGATCAATAAGACCTGAGGACCTATATTTATATGATGCATATAGAACTAAAAGTCTGCACAGACTGAAACTGAAAGGTGCCTTCATCATACTTGTATACACAAGCGTCCTTTTTCATCAGTTTTTTTCCTTATGAACATGGTAAGAAAACAGTGACTGGGGGAGTGAAAGCCAGAGACTTGGAGTGTTTTAATATTTTAGAGAGCTTTTTGACCTCGTCTGTAAGCACTCAGACTCAGCCTTTGCCATTGACCCACTGATATTCACATCTAGTCTTTTTCCCATGACTCTGCCTTGTATTTTCACACTCTGAGTCTGAACAGACACACACACGCATACATTGTTTAATAATGTCAAACGGTCAAGAAGAAAGGCTGGGCTTTTTTAGATGTTCTGTACTCCATGACATTGGAGGTTTTGGAGTTATAGAAGACATGAAATGGTTTGACGAGTGCCGATTTCTTTCCCGTATTGATGTACTTCCTATTAAAAAAGAAAGATATGGGCAGGGCATATATAGTACAAGAAAAATAGCCAATAGGTTTTTTTTCGTCATGTCCATGATTTGCTACTTGCTAGTAAAGTAATATTCGGGAAGAGGACATTCTTATTTTAGAGAGCATTTTATTGGGCGAAAACTCTGTATATGCCCCTAAGTGCAAGATGATATCAATATATTTCTGCTTTCCTGGAAGAGCTAAAACTGACTTGATTAGACACTGAACTGAAACCCCTTTGAAAATCTATTTGTCAATACATATGCATATGTTCACTGTTTAAAATCCGTCATCTGAGTGAAGGGAGGTGGGGGGTGACTTGATGAATATGCAAATGATGGTTGTTCAATTGATTGATTACTAAAACAGTGCACCTCTCCCCACAGTCCAATCCCCTCTCTGTTGTTTCATTTCAGATCAGTCTAATTGTCTTACACAGAGCGAGGCAACAATGTTTATAAGAAGATGTTTGTAGAATGAACGTGTCTAGCATGTCTGAATCTTGTACACATATGTGTTTACATTTTGGAAATCTGTATATCAGCGGCCTGTATATCAGATATCTTATTAAAATAAAGGACTTTATACATAAAATTACTCACATTTGTTACAGTTTAAAAAGCATATTTACACTAAATGATCAGAGTTATGTTTCTGTCTATTTTTTTGGTAATCAAATAGACCCAATATTGAGTAGTTTTAAAAAACAACTTTCTTTTCTTATGACTGTGACCTTTTAATTTGATTATTATTTGTATTGATATTTTAATTAATATTTTTGTTGTTATAAAAATAGTACGATTTTTACATTTTAATAGTTTCCTTTGTCCGTTTTCATACATTTTAACTGTTTACATTTTATTTATTTAAAACTGACTGAACATTATTATTTATTAAAAGTTTCCCTTTTAAGAGAAAAAATGGAAAGGTTTTATTTAGCATGCAGGAAAACTCTTGATAAAATTCATCAGCTAATAAATCTCTTGTTTTATTTTAAATAAAAGAGACATTTTATTTTGTCTGGCATGAGGGTGGATAGATGATGGAACATTCAATTTAAAGCTTAAACTCAACTGGACACAGAAGTGTAGGTACAGTATGTGAATGAGTGATTACCTACAACAATCATGCAAAAAAAAATAAAAAAAATAATAATAATCTCAATAAATTAGAATACTTCATAAGATCAATAAAAAGAGGACATTTTAAACAGAAATGTCAGGCTTCTATGCACTCAATACTTGGTAGGGGCTCCTTTTGCTTTAATTACAGCCTCAATTCGGCGTGGCATGGAGACGATCAGTCTGTGGCACTGCTGAGGTGGTATAAGCCCGGGTTGCTTTGATAGCGGCCTTCGGGTCATCTGCATTGTTGGGTCTGGTGTCTCTCATCTTCTTCTTGACAATACCCCATAGATGGTGTTCAGGTCAGGCGAGTTTGCTGGCCAATCAAGGACCTTGATTTCCAAATTAAATGCAAAATTTACTTTCATCTGAAAAGAGGACTTTGGACCACTGAGCAACAGTCCAGTTCTTTTTCACCTTAGCCCAGGTAAGACACTTCTGACATTGTCTTTGGTTCAAGAAGTGGCTTGGTACGTGGAATGTGACCCATTTCATGTAGCCCATTTCCTGAAGATGTCTGTATGTGGTGGCTCTTGATGCACTGATTCCAGCTTTAGTTAACTCCTTTTGAAGCTCTCCTAAGTTCTTAAATCGGCTTCGCCCAACAATCTTCTCAAGCCTGCGGTCATTCCTTTCATTTGTACACCTTTTCCTACCACACTTTTTCCTTCCAGTCAACTTTCCATGAATATGCTTTGGCACAGCACTCTGCGAACAGCCAGCTCTTTCAGCAATGACCTTCTGTGGCTTACCCTCATTGTAGAGGGTCTTGATGATCGTCTTCTGGACAACTGTCAAGTCAGCAGACTTCCCCATGACTGATGTTGGTGGAGGTGGAGGGGTTTTAGAGGAACTCTGAAGCACGCTGCAAACTGCTATGTAACCAGCCATTTAAATGAGTGAGTAACAAGCTCATTGGCTGCAGATGTAACATTGACCAATCAGCTTGTGCCAAGTAGTTAACGCTGCAATTATCATCAGCTTGCATTAAGACCCATCAATCTGCGCCATCTAGAATTTCATGACAGAACTATATATATATACAGTCAAACCAAAATTTATTCGGATACCTTGAAAATTTCATTCATTAATACAGTTTATTCACTATAGTTTATTCACTAAAAAAAAATGGTAATAAAATATGACAAGATCTCAGATATATGTGTGTGTCAGAAAAAAATTATCTTAATTATGTCAGATAACACTTAAGCAAAACATGGTCAGGTCAAAGTGTCTGAATAATGTTTGGTTCCAAATTTTATCAGTTTTACTGGAAGTCCACTTTATGAATAATTTTTGGGTATAATATGTCACAGTTTACTTTAATTTGCTATCCTCACTTACATAAATGAAATATAGTGTCCTGCAACCTCTAGTAAAAATATATCAAAAATATCAAAAATGTCTGAATAATTTTTGGTTTGACTATACAGTATATATATATATATATATATATTAGAAGTCATATTCAACATCCACTTGCCACAAAAATGTGATGGGTCATGTGCCTCCTCGGTTTGATTTGGCATGACACTTCTGAATGTTCAGCATTATTTTTTGTATGGAGAGCAAGTGAGAGAAGAGGACTTGTAAAAATTCTGAAAATACAGCAATTATGGAACTGTCATTGGTAGGTATTAAAGTCAAAGTAGACTGAAGGGAAAAGGAGAGGGGACGAAAAAATGGCAATGTCAAGGCCAGTTCAAATCATTCAGTTAATAACCCATTTTGTCTTTTTATATGAAGAGAATGAAATGAACTGCTTCTGCCTCTGATATGAATTAATCACTGACATATTGTCAAATGTTAATATGATTTCTAATCATTTCTAATAATGAAAACATGTAACACGCACACACATGCACACTCCAAATAAATAAATAATAAAAAACATTACACACAGTACCCTCTTTGACTTTATATTATTTATTACTGTGCATGCAGACAGTTTTATGGTTTTCAAAATGTTTAATGCATTAAATAAGTCACTGTAACGGCATAGCACAAGCTAACCTTAAGAATAAAATATAAATGCTGGAACAACAAAAGAATTCAAAACACCACCAGAAATTGATTATTCGTCATCCTCCAAGCCAAAAACACTGTAAGCCAATATTAGCTTTACCATACAACTTCCTCAAACCTACAGAGAAATGGTGAAACATACATTGAAGCTGAAGTAAAGCAGGGCAGAAAAAAACTCAATCAATTATTGATGGTTAAGATGCAGAGAGAGTGCTGCTGCAGATGGAGCAAGGGTGGGGGGGTGTCAGGGGGATCTGGAGAACAATTTATGCCAACATCCACCGGAAAAGGCCCAAACAGGAAGTGCTAATTTGGTTTGAGATCAACTTAAAAAACAGTGACAAGTGGAGGTGAAACTGAAATATTTGTCTTCTCACGTTAGCGTAAAATAAATTTATTAGTAAATGTACACACTTTGGTGAATTGTTATAATTGCTTTTTTGCAGCAAGACATATTTTCATATTGGTTAGGTTCATCGCCACATTCAAAGAGTGTGATTTTTGGTTTATTCTGAAATAAACCAACACTTAGCTATATTTAGCGAATGTGTGAATGTGCAGACATGTTTTTGGAGAGCACCGCTGTTACTGAACATCTGGTGTGATAGTCTGAACCACTGGGACTTTGTATTTATAGTCTTAACTGCTAATGCTCCGGCAAGCCCCGTAGAACAATATGCGTGTTACAGTTAAAGGGGTATTTCTGTTTTGCCGATTTTTATGTTGGGATATATTCTCTTTTTTTCTCTCCCCCTTTCCCCACTTTTCAGAAGCCTCTCTGTATAGGTATTATGCAACTCAATACAATAGCTTTACTTTTGATTTCATAGTGGGTGAATAATCCTCAGGAATGATCAAAATGCATTCAACATGACTGAAGTACATTTCTCCTATCCATCAGAAAAATTCACACGAGCCTTGGGATATATTGCTATAAGACTGCACATAGTCAGGGACTAATTCTTGCCGCAGGGCTGTGTGTGATGATGAAATTTATCACAGTCACGAGACAGCGAGAATGCGAGCCAATATTGTTAAAAAATTATATGCTGTCACAAAACACTGAAATATGTATTTGTTTTTGAAGGCAACAGATCCTAAATCTTTTACCGTGAATGCTGTTTAACATGTCATAGTTGAGAAAGAGCAGGCCTCGCATAAGGGAGGGGCTTGTCATAAATCTGACTGTCCTTTTATTAGTTGCCATTGTAATTTATCTGATTTTCTTTCTCTGTGTCTGCTGTTTATTGATTTCGTCTCTGGAAACAATTGGAAACACCTTATGTTGTGGTTTTGTTAGGGCTAAACACTCAGTGACTTGCTGCTCCTTCAGAAATGCCCCCAAAACGACCTTAAGACATGTTACTTTAAGTAGGAAAACTACAAACAAAACCCCCTACCACCCATGTGGCCTTGAGTCAAACACTTAACCCCAGGTTGCTCCAGAGGGACTGTTGCCATAGTAAGAGAAGTCACATCGGATAGAAAAGCTTCTGCTAAATGGCAAACAGCTTGTGAGGACTATATGTCTTTATGTAGAGTAAAAGCTTCTGGAGGATTTACAGATTATTCTTTCAAAAAAAAAAAAAAAAAAAAAAAAAAAATATATATATATATATATATATATATATATATATATAAGAATAATCTATATTAAATATTCTGTATCTGTTTTAAATAACGCTAAAAACAAAATGGGCCATTGTCGAATATGTTTTTTAAAAGTGTCAAAAAATATAATGGAGATATAATTAATTTTGAAGTTTTATTCAGTGTTAACAATGAGATTATGTGGTTTTTATAATCAATTAACACTGCTTTTGTCATTTATTACGAGATGGACAAAATTTGTCACCAAAAAAGTCATTTGGTTTAACCAAAATTTCGGTTTTACTGAATGACACTTTTGGTTATACCGAATGATGATATTTTCAAACAATGTTAACAGGCTGATATCTAGCTAGCTAGCAAAAGGACAATCAAACATTTTATATTTAGTTTTTAAAATATTACAACATTTTCCATGTTTTATAGCAGTTGTACCGAATGACCTGATATTTTGGGACATGTGTATGAGCAAGTGAAAAAATGAATTTTTCAAATAGTTAAAAGAGAGTTAGTTACTTTGCTTCATGACCATGTGGTTCTTTTGCAGGTGTCTGAATGATGTCCCATCCTGTCACATGATATATATATATATATATATATATATATATATATATATATATATATAGGCTATATATATATATATATATATATATATATATATATAATCACACCATACTCATATATATATATATATATATATATATATATATATATATATATATATATATATATATATGTATGTATGGTGTGATTTTTTTATTTTTTGTATGGTGTGAAGTATTCTTGTAATTTTGGTATGGTGTTTATAGGGAAAGTCTGCTAATAAATTTGATGTATTTATTTATTTATTCTCAAAAAGTTAAATGAGATATAAGAGACTATAAATATAGTCTAATAATTACATAAATATTTCAAATATTTGATTGACTTCTGAAATTTTATACTAGATTTTTAGGCTAAAAACAGTTCAATAAAGCAAGCAAGCATACGTTTAAAATTAAATATGTCATGTGGTGATGTCATATGGCAAGTCCCTGCTTTGCGAGTGAAATACAGAGGTCAAATGAAATAACAGCACATTCTCGGTGTCATCCACCCTCACCATTTTTGCGACCGAAATGACCCGCTCTCTCATCCAGCACCGCGGACAGCGCCTGCGTCTTACGCGAGACTCAGCAGGAAGTGGCCATCATTCGCTCTTTTCATTGCGCGCGCCCCTCCCATCCCCTTTCCTCTTCAGTCCCTCGCAATGACTGGCGAACGGAGGCACAGCACGGAACACGTATGCAGCAGCAGCAGTATCTTTGCTCTGGTCGAGTGAAGAGATTGCAGTGTCTGCTTCCGCACCCGAAGTGTGTCAGGATATTAAAAATTCACCAACAGTCGAGCAGCCCTCTGAATGCCGAACACTACGTCAACAAACTGATACCTTTCCACGCCGTAAATATCCCATCGTGCGTTTAATTCGCTTGTACGGTTAGGCGAGCGCTGCCCGAGAGCAAAAATGTTGGATCCATCCTCCAGCGAAGAGGAATCGGACGGGATAGTGGAAGAGGAAAGCCGAGAGGTGATGGCTCCTCAGTCCGGAGCCACTCGCATCTCCCCCAGCAGGACCAGCGAGAGCACCGATAGGCTCCAACCCACCAGCCGAGGCTCCAGCGCGCGACCATCCAGCCCGAGCCCGTCGGCCGCCAGCGAGCAAGACAAGGAGGACGTGGAGAAACTGCAGAGGGAAGAAGAGGAACGAAAGAAGAAGCTGCAACTCTATGTCTTTGTGATGCGATGCGTCGCCTATCCTTTCAACGCCAAGCAGCCTACCGACATGGCAAGGCGACAACTGAAGGTAAGAGCATGAGGTGTCCGGGTCTCACCTTGAGAAAAACGTTATGCATCACAATGTTCCTTTTATGGCATGCCATTATCAATAAACATTGCTTTGAATCCCTTAAATATGTCAGGTTATATTACTCTTAAAGTGAGGGAACATTTGTAAAAATCACCATATCCTTCACGGGACACCTATAAAATCACAGTCTTCATTGTGAGCCTGTTTTTAAAGCTCAGAAGGTCCTGTCGCGAGCCCCCAAACCCCAAGGAATTCGTGCACTTTCGGTCAAATTCGGCCGCACGAGACGAGCTCTAATTATAGATATTCTTCAAGAGGCTGATGGACCAAAATAAAGCGGTGTCATTGCCGTAGTACAGTCATGTGACTCGTTCACATTGGAAGTCAGTGGTTGTGTGCAGTCTTGCGGCCATAGGATATTCAGTTCCGTTTGCGCCATCTCTCGCGCCACTCATTCATCTTCCAAGGTGACTTTTGGTGTAACAGATGCAAACGCTGAATCCACCGTTCAGAAGGTCGACAAAGCATAACGAACGTATTTGTCATGTCATCTGGTGTTGTAAATACCTAATCGTATTTTTACGAGTTTCTCTTTCCTTTTTTTTTTTTAGTTATTTCACGCAATTATTTAATTTAGGCATTTTTACTCAAAAGCCCGTTGATAAACAACAAGTCTAAATAAAATACAACAAATCTAACGCGTGTTTAGAAATTATCCTGAGAGTTTTATTTGCTGACAAATGACTCAAGGCTGGAAGAAACAAAAGAACCCTGTTATAGACTTCAGTTACTGCCGTAAAAATGTTTCCTTGTTCAGAGAGGTATCTTTCAGAGGTCCCATCCAATTTCCCTCAGTTATTGATCCAAGCTGATCCCTGACTATTTACAACATGCTCTGAAACCACAGTTAACAGCTATTACTGCTATAGTAAGTGACAAAAAGAAAAACAGCAGTTCTTTTGTCCAGTCTTATACTTTCATTCATATTTGCTTCACTTTTAACCTAATTAGAAAAAAGACATTAAACATTACAGTTCTGCTGTCAGTGTATAGATTTGACCATACAACATTATTTTAGTGTTATTTTCATAGTATAAGAAAAGAAAAGTATATGAAGATTTAATTTGGGGCATACATGTGTAATATGTAAATATCACATTTTTAAATAAAAAGCTATCTGACATTGTCAACGTAGCTGCAGATTTGGTTATGCAATATGGCTTAGTCAGATGAGAACACAATAGGCTCATTGAAAAGCTGCGGAAGTATGAGTCCCATATTGTTATTCAATGCTAGGCAGCCTCACGTGAGATGTAAAAGCTGTAAAAGCTTTGATCAATAACATTGTATTGGAATACCTGCTGTTTGACATTACAAGAAGTCAAAGCTCTGATCTTCATAAATGCATGCCGGTTCAGTTGAGTGAGTCAGGGCTGGTGGTATTTGGGTCATTACAATGAATCCCAGAGTTGAGTCACTGTTGAGGTCCTTTAGGTTCAATAGAATCACTGCAGTCAATCACTTCAGTGATTCAGAATCATCCATGTGAATCATCGACATGAAGGACGTCTATCAAAAGCAGGGTCGAAAGAATGGTATAACTCTGTTTTTTGTTGAGAGGTACATTATGGTGAATGGGAAAGATCAGTGGCTATATTCAAAAGCTTCTACATAGATTCATACACCATATTGCACTATAGTAGTTTTAAGATTAATTATTCCCAATAGAATTCAAACAGTAAATTAGTCAAAAATGGGATTCAATTAGTTGCTAAATGATGGCATTACATTTACTTGTTTACTCACTAAATATAAATCTGAAAATAAACTGAAAATAAACAGATGGAAAATGAAAAAAAAAAAAACTGAATATGTACATATTAACTCTCGTTTATTATACAAAATAACATACTAATGGTAAAAACAATAGGTTCACTCAGTCAGAATGGTTTTTCTGGAGTGCCAGATGAAAAAGAGAATTTCATATTAAAAAATAGCAAAAATTGCATACTCACATTAGCATTTTGGGGTTAAGATATCACCACTAAAATCATAATTAAGTGTTTTTTTAATCTCTTTAGGCTGCACTAATTTATTTGCAGAAAGCTTAACTAGTAGTTTTATGAGTGCTTATTCAGCTAATGTGATATCAGAGGAGCTCAGGGGATTGAAGGTAATGGCTGTAGCATATGTCTCATTAAGTAATCACAGTTTTTCTATCATGAAGAAAATCAAATCTCCTTCGTGCATTATTTCTTATGTATATGGAGTAGCTTGATTTTCTTTCTCTGCTTTTTGACTGCAAAAGCAGGGAAACGATATGATCTTTATCAGGTTGATGCTCACACGTTGATTATAACGTTACCTCAAACTTTATTATATTAAGACAATTTGGTTATGCAAGTTATTTTGTTCCTGGGAGAATGATACATATTGTGCTCCTATTCTGAGTCATTATGAAAGTCCTTAAAGGGGCTGTACTGGCCCGGTCCCAAATGGCACCCTAAACCCTCACGGTCTTCCTCTCAGTCTGCACTTTCGTGACGTAATGCCGCTCTGATGCGTAATGCGCTCACGAGCACCCTTTTGAAACCTAAAATGATGAATGGGACACCCTACTGTCTCGTGGACTTAATGGACGAATTCAGAAAGCCTTGTTATTAGTGACACCGGTGGCTGTTAAGTGAACTGCAGCCAGCAACTTATTTCATGCGCTCACAGTATAGCACACGTAACATGCAAGAGACTGAATATAAGTTTCGTTACAAGCTGTTCATACATTGACAATAAAAAAGCGAATAATACATGAAATTACATGAAAAAATACATGAAAATTACTTTCCATTTAAAGGTTAACTAAAGCCATATCCATGGACATTATAATCTATTATTTTCTCCTTTAGTTATAAATCACATCATATGTTGGGGATATTATTATTAAATTTGCTGTCAATTTTACATCCATTTCTACTCTTGGGTGTCACTGAGTGTAGCTGCTGGCTAATAACAAAACTCATTCATTTTTTTTGTTTATTCACAAAATACCTTGAAGCATCCAAGTATGCAGTGAGTGTTTACTGTGGAAAGAAATCAAATCCAGAATTAGATTTAAAATCTTTGTTCTTCTAAAAGAGCAAAGATTCTAGCTTGGATGAGTTTTTCATTTAAGTTTGGTGCATCTGAAGGGCTTATCATGGTTCATGTCTCCAGCAAACTGCTCATTAGTCAGCCGTCCTCTGCTCAGTCAGTCCATTATAAAATTTAATAATGTTGAATGACAGCCTCATTGTTTCTATAGCCTGTGAATCACATTTCATTCTCTTATTTTTTAGTCCAGGAGGTCACTTTTACTGTGGGTTTTGCCTTAGGCTAATTTGTATGCTGTCAGCAGCGTCTCCTGTACTCACCCTGTACCTGCTCTCGAGCCTCTGGTCTGGGCCGGCAGCCCTTGCTTGAACTCCAGATGATACAGGCACACGATAGAGATCTCTCAGCAGTTTTGTTCACGGGCCTTGGGGAGGATAGAATTTCAATTATCTGTATCCTTCCCGTGTTTGATTTCATCACTGATAGATGGTAGATGTCCCCCCATTTCAGCAGATAAGGTGGTCTCGTAACAAGGACACATCGTGAGGATGTAGAGGCCTTACAGACTCCAGACCCTCTAGCTTTTTGTTGCACCTATAAAATGAAACGTTACGTTTTTCATCAGATCAGTACATACAGTTTGTACATCCCGCTGAAATATCACTCCTCGCTGAATAATACTGGTGGTGACAGCTTTCAAGGGCTCATTGTCTTTTACTTAGCTGGCTAAGCAAATCTTTGTGTCATTTCAGATGAACTTATCTGCAGATGAGGTCTCCTTTCCTACCCTTTTGTCCTTTAGCTTTATTTTAATCTTTCTCTTCTTCTGTGGTTTACCTAATTACCTGCTATTTTGGATCACAATTACCTGTTCACGTAATAGGATCTGCTTTTAAAAGAAATTAAAGGGGATTAAAGAATTATGTAAATTTTGGGGTTTGTGATGTTACCAACCCGGGAAGAAGCTCGTTGTAGTCTCTACCAGCCGTTTGTTGTAGTCCTTAAAAAGAGATTTCTTTTAAAGAAATATCTCCCTTTGCATCGAACTTTGAGCATCGTAACTTTGCAGATGTTGTTTATGCTCAAGCAGCAGCATTACACACTAACTAAAGTTAAAAAACCCTTTAAGGTTGGAATCTGTTGCAATTAAAAAATTTAATAGGCCTACACTAATTTCAACTGTCAATTTGAAATTTTTTGAATTTACGGAGCCCCATACATGACGTGCAAGAAAAAAAATTAAATTGTGCGCACAATTTACTATTTCGTTCCCTCGTGCATACGATTTAGCCTACTACTTTTTCCTGCATGTCATGTCTGGGGCTCTGTACAAATTAGTAAATTGTGAGCACGATTTACTTTTTTCCCCTGCATATCATGTGCAGGGCTCTGTAAATATATTATAAATATAAGACAAAGTTATTTCTTATCCTTGTATTTCAGTTTTTTAAGCGACTCTTACTGCAAGTTACATCATTACGCCAGTAGGTGGCGACAATTGATTAAGTTACTTGAATCATTTTCACTCAAATAATTTGTTCAAACACACTGATTGATATTGTACGGAGCCCCGGACATGACATGCAGGAAAAAAATAGTAGGCTAAATCGTGCACACAATTTACTAATTCGTTCCCTCGATTTACTAAAACGTGCGCACGATTTACTATTTCATTCCCTCGATTTACTAAAACGTGCGCACGATTTACTATTTTGTTCCCTCGATTTACTAAAACGTGCGCACGATTTACTATTTCATTCCCTCGATTTACTAAAACGTGCGCACGATTTACTATTTCATTCCCTCGATTTACTAAAACGTGCGCACGATTTACTATTTCGTTCCCTCGATTTGCTAAAACGTGCGCACGATTTACTATTTTGTTCCCTCAACTTGCTAAAACGTGCGCACGATTTACTATTTCGTTCCCTCGATTTATAAATCATGCGCATGATTTATAAATTGAGGGAACGAAATAGTAAATTGTGAGCATGATTTAGTAAATTGAGGGAACAAATTAGTAAATCGTGCGCACAATTAAATTTTTTCTTGCATGTCAGGTGCGGGGCTCCGTAATTTAGGAATCAACCAGGTATGAGCGATTAATTTCATTGTTCAATCAACCGATTCATTCAAAACACACAGCAATTATGCAACAGTAATTCTTCTGTGGATCTGTTCGTAACTTTTTTGTTTGGCATAGCAAAAATAAACAAAGTATCTACCAATGTTGTGTCTAAAATGGAAATTTAAATGGAATAGTATTTACGTTTTGTTTACTGAACTGGTATATTAAAGCACAAAGCAGTATTAAGTGTGGAGGAAATGTCTTTGAAAGTATTTTGTAAAATAAAATAGTTTAATAAAATAATAAATAAAATGCACTAAATGTATAAATATGTCAATTTTTATTAGGTTCTACCATCCCTACATTGAGTCAGGCTAAAGCTTATACACATCAGTCTTGAGGTTACACATTTGCATTGTCATCCGTTGGCGTGTGCATTTGCATCTGATACCACATGTTGACAGGTTTAGCTTGACTATTGTTTGTATTGCACAGTCGCACCTTGTAAAGGCTGTTGACCTTGTGAAAAACGGCACAAAGGGACTGCAGTGTTATACTGTCACTCACAGCTAGGCCTTTTATCTATGTACAAGCCTTCAATGGATGCGTATTTGAAATCTAAAACCAATGGCCCTGTTTAGATGCACAGTGGGTCTACTGTTGCAGTGCAAGGAATCATACTGTATGCGCATAAATGTGTAAAATGTAGCCTATCACTCACATTAGGTTATAAATGAATGGGATGGAAATATACTGAACTGCTGGTCTCAAATGCGATGCATCACCTAGAGAGTCTTTTATTAATGCAATGTCTGGTGTTCACACATTAAAATGAGGGTCTGTTTATTGTGTGCTTATCTAGGAGAAATAATGCCTGTCCCACATAAAAGGCTTTACAAACCTGTTAAATGTCTGCATTGCTGTAGGGCTTGCAAAAGGAGATTTTCTTCTTTATTACAAGAGGCAAGCACAAGAAAGATGGGTGAATGGGGAATGAACTCAATCAAACCCTGTGTTTCAGAGTATTTAGCACAATCAAACCCAATGAGAATGACCCTACAGGCTTTCTCTATGGTCTGAGAGCCCCACTGGGTTGGCCTGCTGGCCACATGATTTTATTCTTGTTCAGACAGAAAGGCAAATCAGAGTAGCTTTGTGTGATGGATGGAGTTACCATGCCTGTATCGAGTTGCCAGGCTCACAAATTCAGTTTCATTCTCCAGTGATTTCCAATTGAGGTCTTTTTTACGGAGCAACGGTACCAGCTTGTAGTGTGTGCATGTGTATGAAACCTCTACTGCAATCCCACACGCACATGTTGAAAGACAGGTTAGTTTTCAAGGCAGAAGCAGAGCTTCTGGTCAGTGTGAAATATAAAACAAGAGGAGAGGATGAGACTGGAAAGCAAAAGACTTAGGATAGACAGCTATAACAAATATCTGATGGAAATTTAACAAGACCAAATATTAATAAAACAAATTACTTGATCCATGTGCATTTGAAGTTCATGAAGATTTGCAACAACATATTTAATTTTAAATCTTAAGCTGAAGTAACCAACTTTCATAAATCAACCATGAATCAAATTTGTAGAGCAGTGAAAACTGAAAAATACGAGGGAAGAAAAACATAAAAATCCCTCAAGAAAAACCCCCAATCCTTTTTGGACTGTGATAGGCTTTGAAATGAAAAACAAAATGTAAAACTGAATTTGCATTAATATGTCCAAATACATATTACAGTAAATAGCAAATTCTAGTGTTTTCAAAACAAAAATTCCAGGCAGATGTTGCACACATGAAACACAGTCTACAACATCAGTATGTGGGTTGTGATTTTATGAGGGATTTCATTTCAAACAGGTCAGTGAGAATGGGAGAGATTAATGGATCCACATTATATTTGCTATTTTGGTTTCTGTGTATGTCAAATCACTGACAAATGACTTTTATAGAACAGTTATGTAAGCAAATTCTGTTTTTTTTTTTTTTTGTCACAATGCTTGAAACAAGGCTTTTGCTGTTGCAGTATGAACAGACACACCCCCATCTTTCCAAAGCCCTGTCCTCAAAAATTAATTAGAGATGGAGCAGGAGAGCAGCAGCACATCTCAGTGTTGTCTAAAACAACAGGAGGAAGATAGAATTCTCGCATGACAAACTAACAACTGACAACAGCTTATGAAAGTAAATATGGCATTTAATGAGAATGATCTGCTTCAACTATCACACTGTCAGATTCCTGTTTGTCATCTATGGGCTGCCCGTTCAATCACTTAAAATGATTGACAGGCAGAACTCAAAGTCTTCGGATTGGCTCAGAAAAGAATTTGACCTCTGCCAATAGTTTTTTTCTTTTTTCTTTAATTCACAGGTGTGTTAATTTTGTCCATAAAAATTCATTAAAAATACCTTTAAATATGACTTGAAATGTAAGTTGCTTCCCTATTGTGACATACTATATCTGAGTAAAATAACCTAAAAAAAATGAAGGGCGGGACTTGATTTTGTCCATCGGAAATTGATTGGATGGTTGGAATGTTGTGGTTTGCTATTGCTGTGATCTCATGTGAGTGACAGGTTGTCCCGCCCTCGCACCAGTGAACACATCATGAGAGAAGAGATGTCACTGCAAGAGGGAGGGGAATTCATTTTGATTAAATATTAAATTTATAATAAATCCTGCAATACTCCATATTCTAATGGTCAATTTTTGATTTCATGGTGGACAATTGACCCTTCGCCAGGAGTTTGATTGACAGGCGATCTAACCAATCATAACGCCGAATCCGCCATTTTGTCTGACAAAGCAGTCAGAGGAGTTAGCAGATTAACCTCAGTGGACTTGAACTTGAAAAATGGTGTGTACTGACGTATTTCCGCGATTGAAACAACATTCCTTATGATGTTCGTTCATGTTTATTTGATGCTATAAATGAACTAGTAGGAAGAGATGATCGGTTCATGAGCCGTTTGAACTGAGGCCCTACAGCGATCTGTCACGACACATTAAAGAGCCACAAAATGGTATTTTTTGTTTAAATTTCTTTAAAAATGACAAAATTTGAAATTTGAGACTTTGGGCCCTATAATACACCCGGCGCAATGCGACGCAAGGCGCAGCGCAAGTGTGTTTGCTAGTTTGCGTCCGGCGCCGTTCGCGTTTTCCCGTTCAGCGCCACGTCCTTAAATTAGTAAATGCATTTGCGCCAGTTAGTGCGCCCATGGGCGTGCTGGTCTAAAAAAGAGGTGTGTTCAGGCGCATTGCCGGCGCATTGCTATTTTAAGGAGCTGAAAATAGACTGCGCCATAGACCAACTCAAACCTGGTCTAAATTCTAAAGTCAATGGCGCAATATTTTTTTGTTAGAGCGCGTTGGTAGAAACTGCGCCTCTGGGCGCGTCCACAGTGCGCGTTGACTTTGCTTATTACACACAGGGATGCGCATCACACAAACATGCCAAATATTAAAAATAAAAGGATTACAGTGTAAAAGAATATTATTGTGTAGGCTACATAAATATAAAAATGTAAATATTGCCATTTAAATAGCAATCCGCCATGGCGCGAGCGCGTCTCGCTCTTAAAGGGAATGGGAGATGACACTCTGATTGGTTTATTGAACGTTACGCCCATTACTCATTAAGAGAATAGGGACAACCCATTTCAAAAATGCGCCCCGACGCACGGATCGTTTTTCCGTCGTTAAAATAGCAAAAGTGGATTTGGACACGCCCTGAGTGCACCTGCGCCGTGCGCTTTACACTTTGCGTTTAGATCGTTAAAATAGGGCCCTTTGTTTCATATCAAAAGTAACCTGATCTGTCTTGTCTGTCTACACGTTGTCAGTGTCCTCTGTGCTTCGAGATGTATTTTTCACTGCATTCATGGCTTGTCGGACATAGCATCAGTAACTAAAGGGGGCGCGTCTTTGTCAGTTGATGTTTGCTGTTACTTTGTTGGATTCTAATAATTAAGGAAAATATATTTGTTTTTATTTAAAATATTAATTTTGAAAAATAATTTAAAATAAACAGACATGATTGTTTAATTCTAGTGCTTCATGATACAGAAAGGGGAATATTAAGGGTAGAGGAGAGACATGAGGGTCTGTAGTGAAGGGAACAGGTTGAGGACACAGCAATGACAGCGACACTAATAGAAAGAGAGTGGAGGTCAGATAGGAGATTAGGAGAGCCTGAGAGACGGCAGCAGTTATGGCACCTGGATGGAGCAGGAGTTAGTTAGGAGAGGTTCCCGTGGAGATAAGAGGATGTTTGATTGAAAGGCCAGAACTGGATCTCCTCAGATGAGATTTGGAGATTCTGAAATTACCTTATTAATATAACAGGGCGAGAGGGATGAAATTTATCGGTTCATTAAGCACACTGAGAAAAAAAGGACAGGTGAGGAGAGGAATAGAACGTGAGAGACTGGCAGATTCATTTTGTCAGAAGTAATAAACATCCAACTGGAAGGTCCTTAAACCTCCTAGCAGGTCATTCACATTTGAGTGTGAATTATTAAATAGTGGAATAAATAGTGGCTGTTTTTAGTGCTGTGTAATTAACTTATGACCCAGAGAGTAAATTTAGCCTAGCGCTCTTGAAATTATAAATTCAGATTTATGAATGATATTGATTCATCAATACATAGATAAATGGACACACATTCACACACAATATTCAAATACCTAATTAATTTAATTGTAATAATATGCATGCATATGTGTAGCATGACATTTCAAAGACTTCCCAGTTAATAACCATCTCAGTGCAGTGTGAATATGGACAACAGAATATTTTACGCATCCATATTCATTAATCAAAACTCGTTCTGAAGTCTCTGTTTGAACTTTTGGATCGGTGTATTTACATTTCTAAACAGCCAAAGCAGTGTGTGTTTGAAATTGTTTGCTTTTGCTGAAAAAGTGTTGATTTTTGTTCATATTTTGAACTTTTGGAACAGTGCATTTACATTTCTAAAGTGCCAGAGCAGTGTGTGTTTGAAAATGTTTGCTTTTGCTGAAAAAGTGTTGATTTTTGTTCATATTTTTAGGGGCATTGCAGTACGTGCGGAAGTCTGTATTTGTACGGGTTTGTACATGTGTGATTTTTTAAGGCTATTTAAATAAGTGTTGCTCCGAGAGAAGTCTGAGAAAGACACTGAGATGAGGGACATCTGCTCAAGCTATTTCAGCACTTTTCTGTAAAGATTAAGAACAGAATTAGAGACCCAAGGATACCATAAAGTGCATTTACATAACAGAGATGATGCGACAGAATTCAGGAGAGGTGATGTTTTTTTTTTTTTTCACATCTTTATTTTGGTTATTGCAGATGATACCTAATTTGTAAAAGTTGTTGATTATTTTATATGCTAAAGAAGATTGTGAATGTGTGTTCACACTTACCATATTTCAGGCACTATGGATAACTTACTTCTGCCCTGATAAAGCTCCTAATGAGACTTATAATAATCATGGAAATAAAGTGTCCTAGCTATGATGATAAATTAGAGGCAAAACTTATGTGTAAATTATGTTGCTATTCAGCACTAATTGGCTTCTCATATTTGTGCACTTTGAAGATAGGTGGCTCATTTAGGAGTAAGAGAAATGATAACAACCCTAGTGAAGAAGCAAACCAAAAACTAAACTTTGATTTGGCGCTCAAAGGAATATATTGAATTTTTTACTAAATAACAATGCAACTAAACGTTGTGTTGTTCACCATATTGTATAGCGTTTAAAGGAATTATTTAATTATATATTGTAAAATGTGTACATGTAAATCATATTATCTGCTAATGTGCTCACTAAAATATTTAAAGAAAAAATGAAAAATGTTTATTATTAATCTTTAAGGCTGTCTGTAGATTTTGGACACAACTGACACAAGGGAGAGTTAATTAGCCAAGTGGGAACAGTTATTGGCTGTCTGATGCTAATAATCTCAAAACAGTCTGGCCAATATATAGGTCCATCAATAGCCTTGAGCCAGAACAGTAGTTTAGATAAGTCTGCAGGTTTTTTTTCGCCTAGAGGCATGGAGAGTAGGATGAAAGGAAGTAGTATTAGCCAGAGTGGAGGAGGAGGATTGTGTCACAATCTAGTGTGATGAACAGCAGTAGCTACTAGTTGTTGTGGCACTACAGCCGTGTCTCTCTAGGAGAGCTGCCTGCACCCTTATTCTAAAGCATGTGAGCGATTTTTCTCATGCCGTCGCTGCCACACACCCACTTGTGAACCAGAAAACACACACACTTTCTCTCCCTCCCTCCTTCCCATCCAGCTTTTTCCATATCCTATAATCCATTAAGCAGCACTAGCACTCCTTCCTTTCACTCCCTGTCTCTCCCTCTTCCTCTGTTTCCTGGCAGGCCGACTTGACCTTCTGTTTTTCTCAAGGTCTCTATTTCGGCTTTGAGCACGTGAAGAGAGCATCTATTACGTTTTAGCATGAAAGCTCCCTCTAATCCCCTTTCATCCTATGATTTTTAAGGGGGCAGCAGGAGCAGTGTTGGCCCATTTTGTGCCCTAGATGAGACGAGACATGGCCAAATGAGACATGGCCAAAAAAAAACAAAACACTTTTTAGCAACTTAATTGATCACATAATTACTGTATAAGATTTGAAAAGGACCTGGGTTCATATCCTGACATTATATATTTATATATAGTACAGATTTGAGTTATGATTTCAATGAATGATATCGCCATCAAATAATGTAACGCTAGCCAAACGATGCCAGGAAGACGAATGCTGCATTAATTGCATTAAAGGATTATTAGTTCACTTTTGAATTCAAATTTCCTGATAATTTATTCATCCCCATGTCATCCAAGATGTTCATGTCTTTCTATCTTCAGTCGAAAAAAGAAATGAAGGTTATTGAGGAAAACATACCAGGATTTTTCTCCATATAGTGGACTTCATTGGGGTACAACGGGTGGAAGGTCCAAATTACAGTTTCAATGCAGCTTCCCAGATGAGGAATAAGGGTCTTATCTAGCTAAACGATCAGTCATTTTGTAAAAAAAAAATAAAAATGTATATACTTTTTAACCACAAATGCTTGTCTTGCACCGCTCGTCCATGCATGACTTTCATGTTAGAAAGGTCACGCCTACGGCACCTACGGCATTTTGGTGTCGTAGGTGAAAGTACAGATCCAGTGTCTACAAAATGAACGTGCAAAGCCAAACGCCCTTTACAAAAAAAAGGTAAAACATTGATGTCGGATGATTTTAAAGTTTGAGGAGAAAATGAAATGGAGTTTTTCGTCATACAGAGGTACTTCCGCCTACGTCACACGTGACCTTTTTAACGTGATTACGCCATGTGTGGTGAATTGCAGAGCAGTGCAAGATGAGCATTTGTGGTTAAAAAGTTCCATCGTTTCCTGGAATGTTTTCCTCAAAAACATTAAATTCTTTTCGACTGAAGAAAGAAAGACATGAACATCTTGGATGACATGGGGGTGAGAAAATTATCAGGAAATTTTAATTCTGAAGTGTACTAATCCTTTAAATATTTTTAACATTTTAAACTAAAAAAATTACTCATTAATCACAAGCCTTAACAAGTTAATTTTGACAGCCCTTTATATATATAACCCAGTCACGTGCATGTCGTTTTTGTCATAATCTGTCTGATCTGACTGCATCTTTTCTGTCAGGGTAGCATTAATTCTTCACAGGAGGAAGCCATCTTACAGAGTCTGTGTGTCACATGGCACAAGTTCTTATTTTTAGGATTAGTAGAGTTTCAGGCAAGTGCTTTCACCCACACACACACGTTAGCTCTCTCTGAGACAGACACACACACGCCCATTAACTCTAATACTGAGCACGCTGTAGCTTTTCTTTCTGTCACACACTACTTAGATACCTCTCAGCTCACATAGAAGCAGCAAAAGCCTTCTAAAGGCACTCTCTCTGTCTTTCCATCACATGAGACTTTTGCTTTTCCCATCATTTCCCCCACTTTACCCCCTTACTCACTCTGAACATGTCCTTTTTTTCTCTTGCGCACTTCTGTCAAAGAAAAGGCTGGCTGTGGGCTCTGTCTTTTGGAAGTGTGATTAAAATGCTACGGTTTCAAAATTCATTGAAACGCTATAGGCTACTCTATGTTCTGATGATAGATACTTCACCAGCGTCCAAATCCTACATCGCATAGTCTTATTGTGCTGTCAATACTACGCCGATAGAATGTTAGTGAGACAACGTGCTCACACAAAGAGACGCATACACGCATACCAGTCAAGGTCCGGGAATTGAATTGAACATATTTAAGAAGGCATTTTGGTGTGTGGTGAAGTTTTGTGTAAGCAAATGCAAAGTAATCCGTTTGCATTTCCTCTAACATTACTGCTCTGAGACAAGCTTCTCCTGCTTGAGGCTTTATGTTTCTTCTAAAATTCTGAATGCTTGGGGTTTTTACAAAGGAATATTTTATTACAGTGTTTGCAAGGTAGCAAAAGAGCTGTTGCACTGGATGTTAGCATAGCTGTTACTGAGAGTAATTTTTGCTTTTATCAGTTTTATAAACAACAAATTCTGCTTCAATTTTTCCTGTTGATTTTTTTTTAAACCTTTTTTTTTTTTGCAAGACTTTCTAACAGTAATACAACATTTTTTTCCCATACTATGGAAGTCATTGAGTTCATTTTTGGGTGTACTATCTTTGACTCTTCATACACGTTACATGGATACACCAATAGGAGGCGACAAGTTACTGTCTTTGAGTGAGTCATTGATTCAGTCCTTTAACCTATTCGTTCAGCTGATTCATTCAGTAACGAAACAAGTCGTTATGAATGAGTCATTGAATCATCTGCTCAACTAATTCAAAACACTGATTCATTCAGGAAGGAACAAAACACATGAAACAAAAACAGGCAAAGTAACTGGAAATATCATGTCAAAAATATAAATTAATGTTAAGTTTAAATGTTTATTGAACTGTTGTATAAACGCAATGTTACACTCGCAAGCATGCTGTTTTTCTGAATACCTGCTGTTTGAAATGTCCTTCCTTTTCTTTATCCTCTTATTTTAATAATACTTGCTTGACTCAATCAAGAGTTGTTTTGACGTTCAATTATGCTGAAGGACACACATTCAAATGAATTCCAAAATGGAGATATTAGCATGCCTTTCAAAAGGCACATATGAGGTGGCAAATGCTGGTTTGCATAGTTACTCATTTTTGATGTAATGTGCTTCTAGGGACTGCACAGTAGAGGGCCGGTTTCTGCCTTGTGGCTCAGAGACACCGAAACTAACCAGCTGCTATCTTCAGCACTGGCTTTGTGGGTTCATAGCCCCTCTGCGCTCCGAGCATCATGCTAAACATAGAAAATGCCATGGAGGGACGCAGGGAGGGGAGAGGAGGAAAGAGTTGCGAGCTCCAGGACAATGCAGAACACTCTGTTCCCCATTTGGCAGATCATTATCCCTGAGTTTCAGGGAGTCCGATCGAGCTGGGGAATGATTCGTTAGGGCAGTTTTGCAATGCTGATGTTGATTGAACCCTGTATTAAAGGGTTCATATTATTTGACGCTATTTGTGTGTATTGCTGCAGTGCTGCCTGTTTTCTTTTCTTTCATTTATTCAAGGATATTGTTTCTGTAGTGTGGTGTTGGTTTTTTGTAGATGGTTTTCTTTGCTTGTTTGCTTATTGTCCTGATTGTTAATTACATCCACTGCACAGCAAGCATTAAGAAAGCACGTTACATGACTCATTTGGTGTTTGATGTGTGGATATTCTCAATGACACACCATACAAATAGCATCATCAATATGACAAAATGAGTTTGTGTGTATTAAGTATGCAGTATCACATTAACCACACTATCTTATTCATTCATCCTCTTATATTATATAGTTGTGAGACTGTATAATACAACGCATGTCATAAATTTCAAAAATATCATTTTTATTTAATATTATATTAAAGGGATATTTCAAATAGTTTGGCAGACTGTCAAAGTGAAAATGACTGTTAATTATTCATGTTACATTTAGTGTGTTTGCAATGGGATAATGCCTACATAAATTACTCTATTAAGTAGGATTAATATAATATAATATAATACTTTCTCTCTTTAACAAGAAAGTGTAACCAAACATGGATAGCATGTTGACTTTCAACATGTTAAAAGTACTGCAGAATACTGTCAAAAGGCAGTAAGATTTTTTTTTTAAATCATCAAATTAATTATTTTATTCCGCAATGATACATTAAATTGACCAGAAGTGATATACTTCTACACAGTTACAAAAAAAAAAAAAAAAAAAAAAAAATATATATATATATATATATATATATATATATATATAAAAATCTTTATCTCATGAATACTTTTCTTTTAAACAATCTATTTATCTAAGAGTCCTGGAGAAAGGTTTCACGTTTTCCACGAACAATTTAAGCAGCTCAACTTTCTTCAATGTAGATAATAATGAGAAATGTTTCTTGAGCACTGAATATTAGAATGATTTCTGAAGGATGATCTTGTCATCACAAGAATAAATTACATATAAATATAGGCTATTAAAATAGAAAAAAGTTATTTAAAATTGTAATAATTTTTCTTAATATTACTGATTTTACTGTATATATTTTTTAGCAAATAAATGCAGCATTGGTGAGCATAAAAGACTTTTAATTTTTTTTTAATTCTTGAATTTATTGCACAATATCTCAGCAAAATCAGAATGCATTCATTTGTGTCTTTGTCTTAGATAAACTTTGAAAGAAAGTGGGAAGATCCATTTAAGTTGCATATGATGTACTTCCAAAAGATTACGATGAGAGTGTTATATTGAATTTGGGCTTTGTGTGTTCTATTCAAATTTAGCCTCTTGTTCCATTTCATTTAGGTGTCTGGGTCTAAATTTGACAAACACCTCCATTTTTCTCTCCCCCATTCATGTTTTTTTTCCACCTGCCCCTTTTTTTGGTGCCAGGTTTGTATATAGCAAATTGAAACCCCAAATCCAAAAACAAATTTACATTGAGATAACTTAAAATTAAATTAAATTTTTTACGAAAAAAATAATTAAGATTGACTGCAAACGTGATACTTCCCCCTCTGTGGAGTAATATTGAAATCACTCGTCCATATTTCCTATCTCTCTCTCTCTTATGCATCATCTCTGGCCCACAGCAAAAGCTGCTGCACTCATGCAATTATCATAATTACTAACGACTCTGCAGTCTGCTGCTGAGTGTGCACACGCACACACTGAAAGAGTGCTTCATTTTCTTCCGCTGTTTCTTCATTCACACAAAAGAAAATGAACACTTTTGTTTTTCACGCAAATGAAATGTAAATGACTCTATAAATAAGATACAGGTGCTGAAATGATAATGTTATAGCAGGAGAATGGATTCATCAGGTGAGGTTGAAGTAAAAAGCACTGTTGATAGTATTTCCAAAGAAAGAGTGTCTCGAGTCTGATTAGGTGTAGCTGAAAAAGACAATAAGTCAACAATGGTCAAGCCCAGATGAACCATCTTTTATTCTGTCTTGTTAAGTGATTCTGCCGAATTGCTCATTGGAGAAATCACTTGACTAGTGCAGTTCTCCACCCTGTGTTGACATATTTATTGAAACAGTAAGTTATGGCTAGATATATTCTTGCTAGTCGGTTGCAGAGGAGGAACATGCTTATTCTAGTTATTATTTATTTGGAGAGTTGCACAATTTGGGAAAAAATCTAATTGCAATCTTATTGTTTTTTTTTTCTGATAAAAAATTGTGATTTTAAAATGCAATATTTTTTAAAGAGATCCAGGTTTGCTGTGCTTGTTTGTAGGGCAGCAATACTTAAAATGAACTTGCGTTCTCCCCCAGTAGTGACGTATTGAGGTTGAAATATGTGTTTGACTGAATGTGTACAAATGAATCAGGCTGTTACAGGGCAATCATGATAAGAGGTATCCAGAGGGAATCAATGGGAATTCTACTTGGGAGGATGGGGGTGGAGGTACCATTAAAGTACTGGTGGATATTGGTCACTCTGCATCTAGGAGCTCAATAGAGAGAAATGTAAGGGTGCTTTGTACAGCCTAATGTAAATATATATATATATATATATATATATATATATATATATATATATATATATATATATATATATATATATATATATATATACATGAAGAGTTTGGTTCCAAAATGCTATAACTCCATTTTGATTAATTTGAGTAAAAAGGTGTTTTCTTTACCAAGAAAATGGCAAGATGAAAACCACTATTTTCTGTTTCAAACTTTCAGAATAGCATCTTTTGGTTATAAAAACATTAAAAATTCAAATCTACATTTTGATTTTAAAAGGTTTATTATAAAAACAGATTTTTTTCCCAAAATGCAATAAATCCATGACACGTTTTTCTTTTCAAAATGCTTTTATTTTTATATTTTCAGTTTCCATTTTAATTTTAGTTCAAAGGCACAGTATGTAAGTTTGCAGTATGTAAGATGCTAGATGTCGCTTATTCAAAGCAATAACAAAGGCGTAGCTTGATGATGGCGTGAAGGAGTGTGGAATCATGGTTGAGTTGTCGTCTTTACCTCCACAGCCGTTGGAAAGCAATCCGACGGGACAATCATGTTCATGGGTGATCTAATGTATTAAAGTTTTTTTTAACGTTACTGTGGTATGAAGCAGGGCGGGGCTGAGAGCCTGGAACATATTATGTTGCTGTTTTTATTTTGTTTATTATGTCGAAGTCAGCCACTACCACTCCATTCGTTTTGTTGTTGTTAATTTTACGATTAAAGTTATGTTTAAAGATGCCATAGAAAGGAACATTTAATTTACCTTGGCATAGTTGAATAACAAGAGTTCAGTACATGGAAATGACATACAGTGAGTCTCAAACACCATTGTTTCCTCCTTCTTATGTAAATTTGATTTGTTTAAAAGACCTCTGAAGAACAGGCGAATCTCAACATAACACCGACTGTTACGTAACAGTTGGGATCATTAATATGTATGACCCCAACTTTTGCATATGCCAGCTCATGTTCAAGGCATTACACAAGGCCAGCCAGTATTAACGTCTGGATGTGCACAGCTGAATCAACAGACTTGGTAAGCAAGCAAGGACAATAGCGAAAAATGGCCGATGGAGCAATAATAACTGACATGATCCATGATAACATGATATTTTTAGTGATATTTGTAAATTGTCTTTCTAAATGTTTGGTTAGCATGTTGCTAATGTACTGTTAAATGTGGTTAAAGTTACCATCGTTTCTTACTGTATTCACGGAGACAAGAGCCGTCATTATTTTCATTATTAAACACTTGCAGTCTGTATAATTCATAAACACAACTTCATTCTTTATAAATGTTAGCTTTAGTCACGAAGCACCATCAAACTCATTCAGAATCAAATGTAAACATCCAAATAAACACCATACTTACGCGATTAGACATGTTGCATGACGAACACTTTGTAAAGATCCATTTTGAGGGTTATATTAGCTGTGTGAACTTTCTTTATGCTGTTTAAGGCAGTCGCGAGCTCGGGGGCGGGGAGCACGAGAATTTAAAGGGGCCACATGCTGAATCGGCGCATATTTAATGATGCCCCAAAATAGGCCGTTAAAAAAATGAATTAAAAAAAATCTAGGGGGTATTTTGAGCTGAAACTTCACAGACACATTCAGGGGACACCTTAGACTTATATTACATCTTTTGAAAACACGTTCTACGGCACCTTTAACTTTCTCCTCCTCCATCCCTGGAGGAGTTAAGCCTGATCACCAAAATTCACATTATTTTATTTCATTCTAATAAAATAGCTGCAAGTGCTGAATTACTACTCATACAGTTTACTTTATTTGATTAATTAAAATCGTGGGGTAATGCAGTTCTGTTTTACTTGGTCAGAACAATCATACTAAAAGTACCGGTTAAAATACCTGATTTCTCTGGATTTAAACATTGTTGGAAACATTGTTTAGTCCTTATCTGTTAGTTTTGAAGCTATAGATATGTTAATGTAGTTGACAGAACAGAACTGATGCATTTAAAATATTATCTTTGTCTTCAAAACAGTGTGTCCTCCCTTTGATGTGCACCTTGTTTTCAGCTTCCAGTATTAAATATGTCAACACAGGGAAAGAAAATGAAGCCTTTAAACACTTAAATTAGAATGTCTTCATCATGTATACATGGATGTTAAATACACATCCATACCATGCAGAGCACGTGCACACACACACACACACACACACACACACACACACGTACGCACAGAAACTAGAGCTGTCAAGTTAGAGTGTTAACATACATCAACTCTGGTATGACTGTACCCGGCCTTCATAAAACTTTTCTGGAAATAAGAAAGAGAAAAGCACACTCTGAAATATTGAGGGCTGCAAGCTGTTCTTCAGGGTTATAGTATTCTCTGTACAGACAGTTCAGAAGGCCGATAAAGTCAACTGCTCTATGTGTGTGTGAAGGAGAGAGGACAGTAGCAGAGAGATGAACACACAGATGGTGCTGTGATGCCTCACAGGCACATGCTACTTTGTACTTTTCCACCTTCCTCCTACACACTTGCACACAGAAAACCCTGTTTCCTTTAGATTTTGTCACACTGGTGGTTTCAAGATGAACAGCAACATAACATCTTGTTAAACTTAATATTTTTTGGTATGCGTAGCAAGCCACCATATTCATGACAGCGCAATAGAGCACACTCTGAGATTTTGAACGTTTCAGTGAGATGATCAAAACAGTGATAATGCATATCATTATCCCATTCATTGTATCATTTTACACACTTTACAGTATATATAATAATATAGTATATGTAAGGGATAATGCACAGTTAGTCATTTTTTCTAATTATACTCTGACAAAGTCATTAGGAGAGGAAGGGTGTTATATTTTGTGATAATGACTGGCTCACTGTAAACTCTTCTGCTTATTACACTGGTAAATAAAAAGCCATGAAATATTGATTTGAGATTATTTTATTGTCTGAGAAGAAAGAGTGGAGGTATACGAGAGACATAAAGCAAGCACAGCTGTGTAGAACAAAACTTACCAGAGAATATGGTCCTGACTCCTAAAAATGTTTGATCACAGAATAATCGACCAATCAGAATTATGTATTCCAGAGAGCCATATAGTACATAAGCTAGCAATGCTTTACAATAAAATAATGGTTGTCAACTAGTGCACCTGCTCTGAGGACAGAGGTAAACAAAGCTAAATGCAAATAACAAAATTCAACATGGACAATTATCTTTTAAAATTTTTCAAAAGGTCAACCCTTAAAAAACAGATATATAAACAAAAATATTTAAATATTTTGTTGTTGATGTCAAATGTAGTGTGTCCAAATGAAAAGAAAACATGACCCAGGCTACATTAAATACTGGTTTAACAAGGATGGCTTGTGCCGACCACAATGCATTTGTGCTGTTAGTTATTGCCTCAGTTAATTGCACTGACATTACATGGATATGTTTATGCCCTTAATGGCTGTTCCCTCCTCGTATTAAGAAGCCTAATACAATATTTGGCCCATTGTGTACTCCATTTGTTAGGCTGATAAATCATATTTGGCTGTTTGTGCATTTACAAAATTGAAATGTCCTATTCAAACTGTTGTGTCATAATTTTGCATATTGTTGGGCACTTCATAGTAATGTTAAAGGGATAGATAGTTCACACAAAAATGAAAATTCTGTCATTATTTACTCACCCTCATGAAGGTTCTACCAAACCCATTTGCTGTCATGTGTTTAGCGGAACACAAAAGTAAAACCAAAATTAAAAAATCGCTGATTTTCAACCCACATTGTATTGTTTCAATGTCAGTATTATATGTAAATGAACAATGCTTACTTGTTCTCCGTGTAACTTGGACCTGAAATTTATTTTTTTGTGTCAACAAAAGACTTTTGACAGCTCCAGGGTATTTGTGAAAACGGCAGTTTCTTTCAGTTTTTCCCCTCCATTTGGCCTAAAACACTGTGTTCATGGTCATCCAGTTTGAAATGTTGACTACAAATCTGTTTTTCAGAATTTCTGTTGTGGCATTCTCTCCATATTTGCGATTCTTTGCAGCCTTTAGCCATTGGCTACAATGGGCTGGATCCTTCACTGGAAACCAAAAGTAACTCACTCCCGCTAAATGTTTACTCATTGAATTCTTGCACCCGTGAGAAATACAAGTCGTCACCAATATGACTAAAAGTTTGCTATGAAGTATTTCCTGCTAAAGCAAGGTGGTATTTGACTCTGGTAAGTGTATCCATAGCAGACTGGTAGGAGTGGTCTTGGATGGCAATATGCCCAGTGCATTATGGGCTCCAACAGCCTGTTTTTCCTCTGTTTTCTCTAGTCAGGTAGCACTGATTTCAAATGTTCTTTCACCTTTCTACTGTATAGGCAGCCATGTTTTATTAAAAACCTATTTTGCCTATGGTAAAGTACCCCTTTGAGAGAGTGCTTTTAATTTAATTAATAATATAATATAATGTATTTTAAAATTAGGGCTGCACGATTTATCGCGATTAAACCTCACGCGGTTTGGCAAAAGCTGGGATTATTTTAGGCGCAGCTTGTCAGAGCTGTACAGCTCTGTGATCAGAAGTAAATGCTTCTCTATTTGAAAGCCAGATAGAGAAGCGTGTTGCTTTTTCAAATGTACATTATAAGTGACTCAAATTCACAGTGCTTTAAGATGGATTAGCATTTGGAGCCATACTTCATTGACAAGCTGTGCATAAAAAAATCGCAGCCTTTGCGATTTCATAATCGCATTTAGATGATAATTGCGTTTAAATTCAATGTTATTTTCAAGATCCACCTAAAAATAAATATAATTTTAAAATGTATAAAATACATTTTTAATGGACTTTTCTTTTTTGCATTTTTATAGTGAACAATTTTATTGTGTTGGCGTGACATTATATGCATTTTAAAATCTGGACCCTGAAGCAAAACCAGTTGATAACCACTGCCATAAAACACAGTGGCACTGTCACTGTCAGGGCTTTGCTCTTCTGCTTTTTATGAGGAGGAGGATACTGTTTGGCCTGCTCTTTTTCTCCTTCACAACACTTCTCTCATTCTGTTGCTTATTCGTTCATCACTCTGTCATCTTGTGCCCTGATGACATTCAGGGAGTGTGATGAATCACATCGGAAGAGAGAGAGATAAGGAAGAAGAAGAGGCGTGCAGTTAGATATAAAATGTGTTGTGCATGAAAAATCAACATATTTAAAAAATATGAAGGATTTAAGTACACAATGTCTGTAAGGGAAAGTTAAAATTAGACCGTGCAAGTGAGAGAATGAGTGTGAGAGAGATGTAGCTAGAGATATCTGGCTGTGAGAATAGAGAGAATGTGTGTTATTGAGTTTGAAGGTGGGTGTTTTTATTCTTAAAGCAGAAAGAGTATTTTTAAGCGTAGACTTGAGAAGAGACTATACTTGTGGGAGTGTTTTGGGAAAAACAAGGATGTATTAAATGTCTCTTACTAAAAAAAAGGAAACCCACTGTGCTTTGTCATTTGTTTCTGAAAAATCACTAACCTTTTTCAGCAGCACATCATTTACTTTAGTCCTGAACCGCTATAGATCAGGATCCATATCTGAATGTGCAAAAATCTGATAACAGATTCAACTGAGGAGACCATTTTAGATTGAGTCACTGATTAAAAAGCTCTCATTTATAATGTTGTATTATCTATAATAACTACAAAGGAATGCATTGGTCTTCTTGTGAATTATTTTGGCTTTTTTTTTTTTTTTTTTGCAATCGCAAATCATCTGAATTTTGACATTGTTTTATTTTTTCATTTCTCCTTGTAGATCACCAAGCAGCAGCTGCAGACCACTAAGGACCGCTTTGAGTCTTTTCTCAAAGGAGAGACACAGATTGTGGCGGATGAGGCCTTCATCAATGCAGTTCAGAGCTATTTTGAGGTGAAGTATCAATGCAACAGTACAATGAATTTGACCCTTGTCCTGCTCAAGTAATCACCAATGGCATTATTGATTGTCAGCCTTTATTTATTATTTTTAATAAACATCTCAACTTTTAAACATCTCTTTGGTCTCAACCCTGTTGGAGAACTTAGTTTTATTTTTGTTTTTTTTAAATTAGACGTCATGTTATGTTGCTGATATCCCATCATTTCAAATAATGATTTTATTTAGCAAGGATGCATTACATTTATAAGTGACAGTTACAGACATTTATAATGTTACAAAAGATTTCCATTTTAAAATAAATGTTAAATGTAAATGTAAATATCTGACAGGTAGTTGTGCTATTTTATGCTTGCTTCCCAAAAAACTGCATCTTTAAACTGAAATCTCTTAATATTAAAACAATAGGTAACATATTGAGACATTTAAGCAGCCAAAGATAATCTAAGTGCTTTGCTATTAACATTTTTTTTTCTGTGAATTCATCAAATTGTCCTCTATAGAATAGTGCACTGAATGAAAATGAGTTTGGTGTCTCTGTCCATGTGAGGTCGTGGCATGTTAAACTCTCCTTCAGGCGATTACCTCGGGCTAATGATAGCAAACAACAATGATATCATGAACCGACGCCTTACACTGTGTGTCTTGAAATGTTGCATAGCCAGTTGTAGTTACCACACTACAGAATAGTCAAAACATTTAGATCATTACATGCCTTCCTAAGTGAATTATCATGGAGATGAGAGAGCCTAAATAGCCCTTCAGAGCTCTCCTTAGCTAAAACACATCTCAGATACAAGTGTTTACACATGCTCCGTGAAGTGATTGCTATTCTAATGGATTCAAGTATTGTGGTAAGGTCACTACATCACTACATCCTGTTTCTGCGGTTTGGGCCTCTGTGCATGCTAATTACTTGTGAAATATGGCTGAAAGTGGTTATTAGAACACTTAAGACTACCTCGCATATGAAATCATTAATACAAATGCTTTGTGTTTAATTGTCATAGTTGTAAATAATGATTTCATGTAGCCAGTAGCAATTTCAATATTCTCAAGAGTGTTGTATAAGAGTGCTAACTGAGAAATGTTTAGAATTATAAACACATACAGTACAATAAATAAATATGTATGTGTAGCACATCTGTAATGTTTTCTTTAGTGCTAACAAGTCCCAGTTTTACTCCTACTTCTGAAACCTCTGAAATCAGACTCAGGCTACTGAAATGTTCCAACTAGAAAAGTCATCGCAGAGCTTGTTTGTTTCCAAATCAGTTTGTCATAGCAGGCCACAGAGAGAAGCTCACTGTGAGCTGCAATCTGGATTGGGACCAGACAGCAATTTAAAGCTCTATTTGTCTTCTTGAATGGAGAACGATAGAAGGGCTTTTTAAATGGAAGGAAGAAAAGCAGCTGCCAAGCGCACCAATTGTTGAGAAAAACATAAATCATGTTTTACTCTCACCTCTATAAAACCAGATTTGAAACACTGCGAATAGGAAAAGAGGAGGCAGTTGGAACTCAATAGCCATTTCGGTTGGACTAAAGAATAAAATCACAAATGTTCTCTTCCTTTACTCTGGTTTGAATTAGGAAATATCTTCTGAATAATTCAGAGAGAGAGAGAGAGAGGGAGCCCATAGGACTGCAACATTTTTGCCCACACTGATCCCATCATTTCAGCACAGTGAAATTTTACAGTTACCATTGCTTTCCATGGCTTTAATGGCATTGGTTATATTACTGCAGTATATCACTGTAGATGATGTTGTATCTATCACAGCATTGAATATTAAAGCAAAGCACTGAGGCATAATTTTCTCTAGCAGATTGAAGCGATTGAAAACAAAGTGAATGTTTTAAAGTCACCCAAGTGAAACTTTTTGAAGGGCAGAATTGTTTTCTTGTTTTATCACCACCTCACCTTTAAAGGTCCAATGAAACGGCTTTCCTATAGAAACAGGAAGTTTGGATGGGACATATCTATTTGCCAGGAGTCTTTAGTTATTTACTTACATTAGAGCCATACACCGTACTTGGTAGTCAGAGTTGCCAATATTGGTTTTTATACATTTTTCGAAAAGAAAAAACTTTAAATGTGTATATTTAACCACACACACATACATATTTGTATATTTTAAAGTGAATTAAATCAATGTTTAGGTATAAATTACTGAAAAAATAATATTTTTTTTGCCTTCCCCTTGTCTGTATGACCTGCAGGTTTTTCTAAAGAGTGACCGTGTTGCTAAGATGGTCCAAACAGGAGGTTTATCGGCTCTGGATTGTCGTGAGGTGTTCAAGCGCCATATTGAGAAACGTGTCCGGAGCCTGCCTGAGATCGATGGTCTGAGCAAGGAGACCGTGCTGAGTTCCTGGATGGCTAAGTTTGACACCATCTACCGCGGAGACGAGGACCCGCGAAAGGCGCAGCAGCGCATGACAGCCAGCGCCGCTTCCGAGCTCATCCTAAGCAAAGACCAGCTCTACGAGATGTTCCAGCAGATCCTGGGGATCAAGAAGTTTGAGCACCAGCTGTTGTACCAGGCTTGCCAGGTGGGTGGGAAACATCAGAGCGAGCGGAGGTGCTATTTGAGTCACAATTTGACCATGAGATGCTAGGAAAATTATTACAGTATTTTGGTTATACAAAATATTTTGGTTGTAAATACAGTAAGAGTTCTGAGACTCTTTTTTTCCTTTGTTTTGCCATTCACACAAGTTGCGATCTAGCATTCCACTTGTGCTGTTTTTTAATTGTTGGTTTATGTACAACATATGCATCAGAATGATGTTTGGCTGTTTCGACGCTCCTCGTTGTTTTGTGCATTCTGTTCCAAGTCTTTGCGCTTAATCTACTCTGAATGCAAATACACGTGTTGTGTTAACAGCCACTTACTGTTCACAGTGTAATGTTATGGTAAGATCCCCACTGTACCGAGATCTAAGTAAGGCAAAGATCCCTCATGACTACTTCAAACAACATAATATTTTTAGATCTAAAATGATATGTTCTTCTCAAGTGAAGGACGTGCTTGGTTTTATTGTCCTTGAGTTCATAATAAATCAAATTTCCCTGCCTTACAAACTCTTCCAGCATGATATTTGTCTAGAAATTACTGTCTTTGGGGGATAAAAAGAGTAATAAAGAGAAATTTGCATTCACACTGCTGAACTGCAGAAAGTAAAATGACTTCATCTCTTTGGTTGGAAGTTTTTATTACTGAGGTAGAGTTTTCTGGGGGGGTTTTAAGTCATGTTTGATTGTGGTTATGTCAGTTGTGCAAAAGATACAATTGTTTTCATACAGCTTTTCCTGAACTCTACCCCGTCTTCCATTGTTTGGACAAACAGATAGTTCCGTCACAAACTGTCACCATTGGCTGAACCAAAAGTTGACATGTCAGCACAGCATTTTCATTCATTTAGAAGTTAAGGTGAAGTTGTTTCTTCACATTAAACTGGTTTAGGAGAATGTATTTTAATGCTAAAAAATACATCTCCTTAAGACAGCATTGTTAAAAGGTATTTAGCCAAAAGGTACAGCAGTACGAAAATGCTTATTAAGCACTGGGCTTAAAAAAATGCAGACTCTTATAGTCTTCATATTTTAGCACATTTTCCTCAGCTATATTGAGAGAGATCGCATCTGAGCCTCCACCATTAAATCTCTCTCTTTCAAATGTGCTTTGAAGATGGCTAACCCACTTTTTCTTTTTCTACTTTTCCTGCTAGCTCAGACTTCAGGGTGGGGAATTAGCATACAGTCTCCCCATGTTCGTCACTCAGAAAGCCAAAAAACACAGCTATAGTTACAGAAAATCAGTGTTTGTCCATTTTGTTCTTAATGGATCTTATATTGCTCAGATGGGACGCTACAGAGCATTTACTTGGAGACTAAGTTTATTTCCTAATTAAACGTCCTCAGTTTGTAAAAATGGGCAAATAGGCATTTGTCGAAAGCACTTAAGGGATCTATAAACGCGTTGAAAAATGCCTTCAGGGAAACGTGATGTAAGAAATCACTAATATGTCAACCGGTCTTCTTGATGGACAGACAAACATTCAGAGAGGGGAGGAGGGAAGTTCAGCATAAAATCTCTTCAGTCCTGGCAGTGTTCTGTAGTCAAAACATCACAGTGCTGGCAGGGGCAAAATTGTTGCATCTGCCAGCAAATAAGCCCACAACCAGCATTTTTCACCATTTCTGTGTGACAAGTATACCTCCAAGCACTGTTTCCGTGACAAACAAACAATGTTTTGCCTCTGATTTTCTGCCAGTTTCACAGGCACTTTTTTATATCGTTGAATGCAGATGGTACATACACTTACAGGAATAGTTGAAAGTCCTGTCATCATTTCACCCAAGTCACCCAAGCTTTTTTTCTTCTTTTTGGGAATATTATTTCACAGTATCGCAGTTTTTTATCAAATAAATGCAGCCTTGTTGAGCATAAGAGACTTTTTCAAAAACATTAAAAAGTGATCCCAAACTTTTGAGCGGCAAAGTACCTGGGACCTTATTTAATGACTGAAATTCATTAATAGGCTTAGTGGATACAAAATGAAAGCATCATAAATCTATAGCTTCAGGATTTTGGCTTGTAAGAGATTATTTTACAGCATCCTCCAAGGCATATGCTTTCTGGTGTAGATGGAGAACTCCATGACACAGCTAAAAGAGCTATTTTAAACCCACATTGGATATATCACAGGCGTACATTTGGGATGACTCAGAGTCTAGGGTGTCATATCATCCTGTTGGCTAGTTATGTTATGATCAAAAAGCCCTTGTAATTGCTTTGGGAGATCATCAATTAGCTGGTCGATCAGTACTGATTTATTCTCGCTTTGAAAAATTAATTTGATGAAAGGTTACTTGCGTTTTTTCATGATTTCAGAAATGTTACAACTTGCACTCTCTGCTGATCTCAAAGCAGGCAAATGAGTTTCCGAGACGGTGTCAGAAACGTGTTTACCATGAGTTTGTTTACGCATTAAACAAGAATCGATCGGGCCACTCCACATCAAACCAAGCAAATTTTGCTTTTGTAGAGTTACGAAAAGCCTCTCTCTCGCTCTTTCCCTTTATCCTCAGGAAGGACTCTGTTGTGTGGGTCGCAAGGCCATGTGTGGGAGGCGTTTTCTCTTGGCTGCCAAAAGATGCTTCATACACCACCTGCAGTGTATTTAATGAAAGCACAATCACACATAATTGGCAAAAATTGTCTGGCGCTCTGTGCATTCAGCTGGAGCAACTGCGCTGTTGACTGCCCTGAACATCATCGCAAATAAAAACAAGCGATCCATTGCATTAACTTCACAACCAGCCTTTTACTCTGGCTCTGTTTTTAATTTTTCAGAGCTGAAATCATACAGCCATACCAATTTGGACACATAAAATATTACATCTACAAACAAATGATGCAAGACTCGATGCTAGTTTTTTACTTCTATAATTTAAAACCTAACAATATTTGGTAACACTTTATAGTATAAAAAGTACAAAGAATTGTTGGTTTAACTTAAAAAACAAAGTTATCTGGTTGCCTAAAAATTTTAAGTTCATTGAACTTAAAAATTTGAGTTAATACAATGAAGGCGATTGGTTTAATCAACAGAAACTCAAAATATTATGTTATCTGAACCACATTAATTATTAAAGTTAATTAGAGAAAAGAAAATTTTTTGTTTTTTTTACAGTGTAGTTAATATTACTCAGTACTTAAATGTATAATTACACTGTAACAAGGACACCTTAAAACAGTGTAACCCACTTTATTTTAGTGTCCTTGTAACACATGTAGCTACTATAGTAATATAACTATAAATTATACATAATTACATGCAACTAACCCTAAACCAAACCCTAACAATATAGTAAGTACATGTAGTTAATTAATATTGTTCAGTATTTAAAGGGTTAGTTCACCCAAAAATGAAAAATATGTCATTAATGACTCACCCTCATGTCGTTCCAAACCCGTAAGACCTCAGTTCATCTTCGGAACACAGTTTAAGATATTTTAGATTTAGTCCGAGAGCTTTCTGTCCATCCATTGAAAATGTATGTGCAGTATACTGTCCATGTCCATAAAGGTAATAAAAACATCATCAAAGTAGTCCATGTGACATCAGTGGGTTAGTTAGAAGTTTTTGAAGCATCTAAAATACATTTTGGTCCAAAAATAACAAAAACTACGACTTTATTCAGCATTGTATTCTCTTCCGTGTCTGTTGTTCATCCGGGTTCACAACTCGGGTTCAGTGAACCGCAGCGCACTGCTGACGTAAGACGCTGCTGACGTGTTATCTGGTGCGCCAGAGTTTCGTTTACAGTCTGAGGGAGACGCACGCTGTATTCAAGCTATTTTTTAAAAATGGTGCATAAGTGTGCATGTCGCGGATGTCCTAATCGCCAAAAACAACAATGTAAAAGTGCATTACCAACGCCGACAGATGAAAGGATTCAATGGAATCAATTCAGTGGAATCAATTCAATGGAATCAATTCAATGGAAAGGATTCCGGAAGAGAACACAATGCTGAATAAAGTTGCATTTTTTATTATTTTTGGACCAAAATCTATATAAGATGCTTCAAAAACTTCTAACTAACCCACTGATGTCACATGGACTACTTTGATGATGTTTTTATTACCTTTCTGGACATGGACAGTATACTGCACGTACATTTTCAATGGAGGGACTGAAAGCTCTCGGACTAAATCTAAAATATCTTAAACTGTGTTCCGAAGATGAACGGAGGTCTTACGGGTTTGGAACGTCATGAGGGTGAGTCATTAATGACATAATTTTCATTTTTGGGTGAACTAACCCTTTAAACCTTGAAATAAAGTATAACCCGATTTTTTTAATTTGTCTTTGAAATGTGTCTTTGTTTGATATTGTCTTATCTAATACAATGGCAGACATTTAGTACAAGTGTGGGTTAAATATTAAAACATTTTTGGGGTTACTGTGTGTTCATATTTACTGTGTACCTAAGCAGCAAATATTGCAGGTCATTTGAATGCAGAAGTACTGAACCATCTCAAAAAGAGTGTTATTATAAGCCATTTGTGCATTAATAAACAGAAACCTTTTACAGGAAACCTGTCAAATTAAGATGGATGAGTATGAGTGTAGGATTGCTTTCTGATTATTTCGCCACGCAATAGTTAATGAACCATGGCGGGCAGTTGTGGCGGGAGTGTTTTGTCAAATAATGTTTGCAAACAAAGCAACGGAGATGGTGTATTTAATGTTTGCCGGTGCCATAGCGACTGAGAGTCAACACGTCTTACTATAACGCAGCGTTTCTATTAGTCATACAGACAACATGAAACTGCATTTTATGGGTTACATGTTGGTATTCAGTAATCATAGAAGATATTTTTTGGATTACTTTTAAATATTACTGCTTGAATCACTTAGTGAAGTTAAATTGAAAATAGTGAATGTGCTGTGCACTGTAGCTAGTGCTAGCTCATAAACTGGTCCATTCACGCTCATCTCCCTGCAGTCACAAATAGATTTTCTCTGTGATGCACACCTCTGGTGCTCTCAAGAGTCACCTCATTGAATTACTGAATAGATTCATTCAGCCTTTCCTGTTTCTTCTCTGTCATTGTTGTCTGTTCTTTGTTGTTTGGAGGACATGTATAACTTTGAATGTTGGCTTCCCTGACAGCTTAGAAAACGAATGTAATGTGTACTGTCTGATGGTATTTACGATCTAGATAAAGAGATGCACAGTACTAAGAAAAAAACTCATTGTATTGTTATATTTTTTCTTTTCTGCGATATACACTGCGTCTTGAATAGCTATATTTGGAAAGAATTAGAACTCTTTATTAGTACTCTTTATTAGTTCTCTTTATACACTTTATAAGAACCAACTTGAACCTGTTTCAGTAACCATAATGTGAAGTTTAAAAAATATTAAACAAAGTAAGAAATATATTGCAATAATACTATTATTGTAAAATAAAAAAATAATGAGAATAACAATAATATTATAGTACAACTGTAAAATTACAGTACTAATATTTACGCCTTATTTTCTTCATTTTCAAAAATAAAAAAAGAGATTTTATTTTGGCAGATTACTGGAAAAAAACAAATTTTCATATTTTTTGCTGTTTCATCATTTACACACGTGCAGATTACGATACAGCATTTTAGTGTCTCAGAGCAGCTCGATTCACAGTAAATGAACAAAGCCGTTCTGAGACAATGAAACACTTGTAGCGCATATTTAAAAAAAACAAAACAAAAAAAAACTGACATAAGTTTATACAATAACAGTATGTTGTCTTTGCCAAGCCTACATACAGTAATTATTGTGTGCAAATGTAAACTGGCTGTGATATTGTGCTGTCAGACTTCCTCTCTCTCTGAAAGATCCATTAATTTGTCAGGCCAATTGCTTTGCATTTAAAGCTCCTGTTCTCCTCCTCGAAAGCAATTGGAAAAGATGATACAACCCATAGTCCAGCTGTCCAGTCCAGTCCAGCTGACTCAACAACAAAAGCAGTTTCTTAGTGTGTGTTAGAAACAGTAACAGTGCAGAAATAGAGAAAAAAAGAGAGGTTGGTTCATTGCTGCCGGTGACAGGAGCTGATTATGTGCTCCACTAATCAACAGCTCAGAATGAACCAGCAGGGTTACAACACACACACGCACACACACCACTGCAAATTATCATTCATATTTCTAAGCTATCGTGCACTGAAATGATGCATTTGTTCTATATAATAATGTGCATAATTGGTTGTCTTTATTCTCATTGTCCCTCAAAAGAAAGTGTCAGCCTCTGCCCTTTTTAAACGAACAGTTCTGATGTTCTGTCCTTTCATTATTTTTCAGTACATGACGAACTGTGTCATATTTGACTCTTTACTATTAAAATAGAAGCCATCAGTCTGCGTATCTCTGTCTACGTGTCTCTTTTTTCTCTTTCTCACTTACTTTTCTTTCTGTCTTATGGGCATTTTACACAGTGCATGCTTGGCTGTAAACTTGTGTTGTTGTTTATTGTTTTTTGGGATTTGGCATTTTCTATACACACAAAAGGTGGTGTTGAACATGCCAATGCAATGCCCATTAGTGCTTTAGCTCAATACTAGCACACAAAAACTTTGTGCATTTATGAATAAGGCAAATACTCTAAATATTATATTCCCGGTTGCATGTAAGTGATAGCTAATAAAACAACACTTCACAACTAAATCCCTCCCATTATAATCATTGAAGTGGTCCACACTGGAAGCATTCATTACATTTGTGTCGTCTTTTTATTTTTGACATCTACTCCAGACATTTTTTGTGGGCGGGGCTAAAGAGGCAATGATGTAGAAGTGGGTTTTGCTTATCTTCTGCAGAGGTGGTCTTTCGTTGCACTATGATGTCATACTGAGAAAAAATCCGAAAAGAAAGTCGTTTTTGCAGCTTGGTTTCAAAAAAAATGTCTGTTTTTGGACTAACAAGGAAGTTTTGCTGTCTGAAACTTGCAGGATGTTTTTTTATATTACAATGACCTCTTATATGTCAAAAAATCAAGGACATTTGATTTCTCAATTCATGACCCATTTAAATCTTTTATTTATTTTTCCACACGAACAACAAATCAGTAGGATTTTTGAGCACAAGCGTGGCAACCAGTGTCGCTTTCATTGCCGCCTCCGTTCTGCCGCCTCTGTCCCATTGAAAACCAAATGTAAACCCTTTGTAATGGTGTACTGTGTAAAATGTCCTTTTTACATGGTACACCAAATCCTTCCTTTTTCTTCTTTTTTTGGTGTCTTCATTGCCTGTCTTAATATATTGCTTTTGTTGACCACTGCAACATATTTTCTAATCTAACCACACACACACACAGGTTTGTTTTGCTATCTTAGTGAGGACATTCCATAATGGTTTTTATACTGTACAAACTGTACATTACATCCTCCTACACTACCCCTACTCCTAAACCTACCCATTATAGAAAACATTCTGCATTTTTACATTTTTAATAAAACATTGTTTATTATGTTTTTAAAGCTATTTTAAATATGAGGACTCATGAATGTCCTCATATTTCATGTTTACGTCTTAATACCAGTGTAATACCCATGTCATTATACAAATTTGTGTCCTCATAAATCACAAAAATGCACGCACGCACACACACACACACACACACACACACACACACACACACACACACACACCTCTGTCACTTCCTATCTGCCAGATTGACCAGTAGATCAATAATAAAGTAGCCAAGATGTTCAGCCTTACGAATATATCAGTGGACAGCCGAAGGTCATGCTGTAGGGTTTAGTCACATGACTCGATCTTGTGCTGTCTGCCCTATTACTTCACACAATGTCACAGATGTCACTCTCCCACATGCAGCAGAGGAACCTTGAAGGGAAGAGAGAGAGAGAATCAAGACAGGTGGAGAGGTGTTTGAGAAAGATGCCGTGAAGGAGTGTGGTGACAGCAGAAAACGGTGAGAAAGAGAGAGAGGAGGAAGAAACGAGCGAGGCTGCGAACACAGTCTGCCATCAGCAAATCTAAATGTGTGAATGCATTATTGATGCGGTGAGTCTCTGAGTTGCACTTGCTCCTTTTCGGTGAGGACCGAGGAATCGGGGTAACAGCTGTCGGGAGCTCCCTCTGCTGAGATGCCGTCTAACTCCATCAGATCACGACACGGAAGCAAACGTTACCGTTTGAACCTTGTGGCTGTTGTGTTGGGATTCAGTGTCTTTTGAATTAAAGGGTCCAAACTAACCCAAAAACAGTCCAACTCTTAAGAACCTTTGAATTTTATTTCAGTGTCCTGAGTTGGAGATTATACCAGACCTCGGTTTTCCTTCTTACTGCTTGCAACAGAGAACAACAATAGCAAAGAGAGCTTTTTAATTAATTACAGTGCTTTCAGAAAATATTTACCTAATTGAATTTTATTTCTGCTAAACCTTCAAATGTGCACACAAAGTCCCATTCTTAAAGGGTTAGTTCACCCAAAAATGAAAATTCTGTCTTTAATTACTCCCCCTCATGTCGTTACACACCTGTAAGACCTTCGTTCATCTTCGGAACACTAAGATATTTTTGATAAAATCCGATGGCCTGCATTGCCAGCAAGATAATTAACACTTTCAGTGCCCAGAAAGCTACTTAAGACTTATTTAAAACAGTTCATGTGACTACAGTGGTTCAACCTTAATGAAGAATACTTTTTGTGCTCCAAAAAAACAAAATAGCGACTTTATTCAACAATATCTAGTGATTGGCGATTTCAAAACACTGATTCATGAAGCTTCGGAGCTTTACGAATCTTTTGTTTCGAATCAGTGGTTTGGAGCATGTATCAAACTGCCAAAGTCACGTGATTTCAGTAAACTAGGCTTCGTTATGTCATAAGTGTTTGGAAATTTCAATGGTTCACCACTGGGGGGCGTAACTTTGGCAGTTTGATTTGCGCTCCGAACCACTGATTCGAAACAAAAGATTTGTAAAGCTTCAAAGCTTCATGAAGCAGTGTTTTGAAATCACCCATCACTAGATATTGTTGAATAAAGTCGTTATTTTGTTTTGTTTTTTGGCACACAAAAAGTATTCTCGTTGCTTCATAACATTAAGGTTGAACCACTGTAGTCACATGAACTGTTTTAAATATTTTATTTTATTTTTTTACATTTTATTTACCTGCATTCAAAATATTAATTTGAATGTAAATTTAATAATGTGAGATTGCATTATTAGGTAGAAGATTTGGTGGTATTCTACCAAATAATGCAGTTGTTTCTCTAACCACAGTCAAAACATAACAATTTTAAATGACATATTAATTATTTATTGAACATTAATGCATTTTATGCTGCTTTTTAAGAGTAATAATCCACTTAAGGCTGTGCATTACAGTGATTTTAGCAAGGTTAAGGCTGACTGCTTTAACAATACCCCTTTATCAGTTTAAAATCAATATAATGCATGACTTCCCATGGCTTGTTGCTTTAATATGCTTTGATGTGAAATCACACACTGTATGTATTAATATTAAACAAATATTACCCATAATATGGCCTTTACACCAGAGTTACAGCTGTTAAATGAAGAACTGAGGTAAATACACTAATGATGACCTCTGTACAGACACCCAACCTCCATTTGTCATCTATTATTAAGGCCAAGCTTTTTGATGAAAGAGGTGTTTACCTCCAAACAGAACAAAAGCATGCAGAATAAATGAGGAAATTGAGCTGGTTTGTACTTGGATCTACCAGGTGATTCCTCAACCAGCATTTCAGTTGTGTTTGCAGATGTCTCCTGTAAATTATTTATAATGGCTTATTTGTTAGCTACGTGCATAAAATGCTTGAGAACTACAGAGAGAGATAGTCATTTTGCGTAAACTGAGAGCAGAGGTTGCCAGTTTCCAATTAATTACGGCATGCCCTTCCACAGCTACTCTGACCCGAGCAGCCCGGAGAACAATGTGATCATGAAACCGGTCAATTGGTCATTGTACTGCTCCCAGTATGCCATTAAAGTTCATTCTGGTATTTTTAGCTTAAAAAAAAACCATGTGAGAGAAACTTTTGAAGACCAAAGGAGTTATGATCAATAATTTAAACAAAAGCTTTTAGTCGAACACAGTGCAACTGAGAATTCTGCTCTGTAAAACTGGAAATACAGACATCCTCTTTTCGTTGGAATCGCAATGCCGTCTTTCATGCTGTTCTGGGGGCTGCGCAAGCACAAATGCGCACACAAGAGGGTTCCTGTATTTGCTGAGCCATGCTTAATTAGAACACAGCCCCTAGAGAGCAGGGCAGAAGATAGACAGGGCTCTGGGGATGAGGACTCAACTCTGCCCCATGTGACAGGGTTTCCCACTCCAGACTGACTGTCGCCATGGCAAGGGTTGCCTTGGTGCTGTCGCCCCTGGATTCTGTGTGGACAGGAGCAGGAGAGTGACAAAGACAGGAAGTGATGGCTTTGGATGGGGAGGCTTCAGATGTCATAACACACAAACAGACAGTGACACGCTCGCACACCCACACACATGCAACAGAGTTATCAGGGGTGAAGAGATTATTTCCTATTCCATCACATCAGATTTTCCTCTCCATAGGGGTTCTCCATCTTTCCCGGGGTCCTTGTGGATGTGATATAGTTTATGCTTTACAACAGGATTTATGGCCATATATTTATGTATGAGAGGCTGTATATCTGAGCAGTGCAAAAATTGGTTACAGATGGAATATATTAGACTTTTTTTATTGATGCTATGTGTGGGCTACAGAATTCTGTGGAAAAAAAGTACAAAATGTATATCTGGAAAAAAGATAGACATTTTGAATTTTAAAAATGAAAAATATGAATTAAAATTATTTGAATTAATTTTATTTGAATTAATTGAACTAAATTTGCTGTTAATCTCTGATTTTATTAAAATTAACAGATCTTCAATTAATGTAACAGTAACTTAAACTAAATTTACTCTAATTTAAATTAAATTAAATTAACTAGAATTTTATTTATAGAAATGAACATAACCGCAAATGTTCCTTTAATCACTGAAAGTCACCATGAAATCAAAATTGACAATACTTTAAATACAATATAATGAATATTATAAAACGGTTAGTTCCTGTCCTTGATTCTGATTGGTCAATAGCTGTGTTTTATTCACAATAAAACACGGCTATGACCACTTCACTCAACGGTTCTGTGTATCACTACACAACACCCTTAGCAACCACTCTTAGCAGCGTAAACTGTTCTCAATTGATATTGTTCATTGAAGGTTACTGTATTATGTAGAAGAGTATTGTCAGAAAGAGATCGAGTGAGCGAGGTTATTACCTGCATTCAGATTTAGCATTTTCCTTCAGGTCAGTCCTATGTTCATAATAAAAAATCTGTTTAAATTATGTATTATCTTATCCTTTTAACAGTTAAGGCGTTTTCCTGTAACTGACAGTGCTAGTCAAAGCATTTGTCAATTGCGTCTTGTTCCGTGTTCACAACAATTCAGTCTTTTCAATGTAAAAGTCTTCGCTACTGACTGACACATTCATAAAGACAGTATTTGCCGCCATCTAATGGCGTAATGATGTAACTTCTGTTGCTGTTCACAGTCAGGGACTATTTTTTCCGGCGGAAGGAAGGCTTTTAGTAAGAGTTTACTTCATGAAAGTTGCATTGTTACATATTCTTGGCTTTAATATTTGTATTGTGTGGTAACTGTTTTATAAAAGCAATAAGGTACTTGAGGCTAGTGCTGTGTCATGAATAAGTCACGGCTGAAGGGGTTGCAGGCACTCTGCTTCATGTCGTGCCTAACAACGCCCTTCAGCCGTGACTTATTCATAACACAGCACAGTGCTTTCATAGTGTAGATACTCATGTGGTCAAATGTGTTCGAACAGCGCAAAAAGACCACCATTGGTTGGATACCCAAGTTTTGTCTGTTCCCTCACCATTCCTGATTTCTAACACACACCTACAGTGTTTTGCTTGATTTTGCGGCTGTCAGAGCAGAAACGATAGCTGATGCTCTCTGTATGTTTTTCTGGCAATTCCTTTTGCGATCATATGTAATTTGCGCAAACCTATTTTGTCCATTAGATCAGAAGAACTGAAAAAGCCCATCCATTCATCCACCCATAGACCTTCCCCTCGAAGAATTCAGGACAGAAGTGGTTGAAAGTGGACAGAAAAGACAGATTAAAAACCAGGTGTAAATGGGAATGTGTCGCCCTTGTCTATTTGTGATTCGATCTATCAAAATGCATCTTAATACCAGGTGTAAACAAGGCCTTACATGAGATCACAGCAAAAACATAGGTCTACCACAATGATCCAGTCAGTTCCCAATAGACAAAATCAAGTACTGTCCTACTTTTTTTTTTCTTGTTCGAGAAGCCGTTTCTCTTGGATATACATCATAATAAGGAAAAAAATGACTATCACAACTTTTGTTTCACGGCGACTTTAAAGTAATAAGGAACAGTTGCATTATCTCTGCTTTCAGGATGTATGTGACCATTTATCTTTTCAAAGTGTGACCCCTGGTGACCCCAGTTATGTCACATATGGGGTGCAGGGAAGCTTTTACAGGGATCAGAACTGATTAGCTGCCTTCTGGAGATGTATAGGTTTGTGTTAGTGTGATGAGTTGTGAGGGCTGATGGTAACCAATATAATTTTGTGTGTGTTTTTGCAGTTGGATAATCTGGACGAGCAAGCAGCTCAGATCAGGAGAGAACTGGATGGGCGTCTGCAGATGGCTGATCAGATTGCCCGGGTAAGTCTCATCATTTGATCACTTACACGTGGACAGAGATGCTCCGGAGGTGCTGTAAACAGAACTGGCATCCGTTCCAATGCAACTCAGCCAAATTCAGTAAATGTATCCACATTCCCTTCATAATTCAAACCGGCTGACCGCGATTTTGCCAAGCAGGACGTGTTCTGTAAACAATGTTTTTTGGGTCATACTCAAAAAATGTTGAATTTGTGAATTATAAAAAAGTTTGTGAATTTAAAATTCAATTCAGACATTACAAATTCTGTTCAGTTTAGTTTTCTCTCATACAAGCTGATGGTAAGTAAAAACATCTTGAGATTAATACTAATTGTAAAGGAGCTTTATTATATTATATATTTTTTTATTTTATTGTCCATTTATTTTATTTTTTATTTTACCAAGAATATTATTAGAATAGTATTTTTATATCTTTTGTTTTCTTTTTTAAAGTTTTAGTAATTTTGTCATATACATTATATATATATATATATATATATATATATATATATATATATATATATATATATGATTTTATGTATTATTATATTTTTTATATGTATTTATATTATTATTATTAACATTATTATTATATACTTTAGTTTATTACCAAAGCAACATTACTCATTTTTCTTTTAAATTTAAGTTAATTTAAAGTTAATTTTTCAAGTTTTTATACAGTCAAACCAAAATATATTCAGACATCTTGAACATTTCATTCATTGATATAGTTTATTCACTATAGTTTAAAAAAATGGTAATAAATGACAAGATCTGTATAAAAAAAACTGTCAGAAAAAAATAATCTTAATTATGTCAGATAACACTTAAGCAAAACATGGTCAGGCCAAAGTGTCTGAATAAATTTTAGTTCCAATTTTTTATCAATTTTACTGGTAGTCCACTGTATGATGAATTTTTGGGTATAATATGTCACAGTTTACTTTATTTTTCTATCCTCACTTACATAAACTATAATGTCCTGCACCCACTAGTAAAAATATATCAAAAATGTCTGAATAATTTTTGATTTGACTGTATATATTTTATTATTGTACTGTGACAAATTCTCATAAAATAGTCATAAATAGTATCTCGAACACACACACACACGAACACACAAACACACACTTATCAGACTAAAACCATTAACTCCTTTTTTGTGATGACTCCTTTTTTTCCCCCACACAAACAATGACAAAAAATAACTTTAAATACTTTTTCAGTATGGTGGGAAAATCACCATGTAAACTATTTGAATAACCTTTTCTTCTAAGCTTTGAGCTTGAAATTACTTTTTTGTCTTTTTATATTTTAAAAATACTAGTTCTTAATAGTGTTAATACCTGTGATCTTTTTAAAAAGTTAATAACAATTATTACAAATTTTATGCATTTTTTCCTGCTCATTTTTTACAACTTCAGGCTGGCAAATTCCCCAAGTTTGTGTCGAAGGAGATGGAGGCTATGTATATCGAGGAGCTGAAAAGCTCAGTCAACCAGCTGATGGCTAACCTGGAGAGCATGCCGGTTTCAAAGGGAGGAGAGTTCAAACTGCAGAAGCTAAAGAGGGGACACAACACCTCCATCATTGATATGGGGCAGGAAGATGAAAACCAGCTGTCCAAGTCTGATGTTGTGCTGTCTTTCACACTTGAGGTAAAAACTGTTCTAGCCTTCAGGCAGAGTATCAGTTTTGTGCTCAAGGTCAGGGTTCAGTATAGTATGCCTTTTCATCGGGCCCAGGGGATAAAGAGTGATTTTTAGTGGTGGACATACGTTTGCTTCCATACTTTTGACTTTCTTTGGTGAAGATTTGTGACATTTCGCCTTACTTAGACGTTCTTGATGTTTCTCACAGAATCTCACAGTGTTTGAGAAGCCTGTTTGGGAAACATTAAGAATTTTTGTTGCTAGTGGCAAGTATGTTTTTTAGGGTTTTGTTTTTGTTTTATCCTTTGAACCATTGAAATGTACTGATTTGAACACTAATTACGGTAGGCAGTAGCCTGTGTTATATAGTAGAAAACAAATTGCAACTTTTTAACATTAAATATCAAGTAGCGCTTACTACCACAGATCGTAAATATCTTTTGGGAGTCTAAGGGTTTGCCTCTCATCATTTCGAATGAATGAACCCCCCCTTTAGTTTTGATAGAGAATTTAAATGTGAAGTAATGATAAATTTAGCAACATTAGCAGCTGCAGCGTTAGTTTAACACATGCGTCTATGAGATTTTCATCTTTACTGAGTTTCCAGCCCTTCCTTTTGCATAAATTATAGATAGACTGCAGACAGAAATGGCTGCAGCATATTAGAAAAAGGTTATACTGCATTTTTGATAAATGATTCCCGAGAACATTGAATGCCTCTGAGAAATCTCCCCTCTCAAGTCTGAGGTTTTGCTATAATTATACTATCTTGAGCTAGCTCATTTTCAGGGCAGTTGATTATAACATGGCATGGCTTTAGTAGTCACAGAGGCTGACAGAGCAGTGTTTTATGGATTTGATAGCCTGGCTTGTGTCTTTGGAGTCTATTTTGTTTTGAGGAGCTACGAGCTGGCACATTTTATGGGTGCTCCGGGTGTGTGGATTGATTTTCGGTCCAGACGTAAACAGTGCTTATTCAATGAGTGTCAAGAGCAAGAAAGTTAATAAAATAAGTTTATAATGTGGTCAAAAGGTTGAACTGGATCCTGATTGGCTGCTAATGACATGGTAAATGACAGCATCCAAGTTGTAGCTGCTTATGTGAGTATAACAACACATACCTGCATATGAAATAAAACCAAATGTTCCTTCTATGTAGGTGGTGATTATGGAAGTTCAGGGGTTGAAGTCGCTGGCTCCCAACCGCATCGTGTACTGCACGATGGAGGTGGAGGGCGGGGAGAAGCTACAAACGGACCAGGCTGAAGCATCCAAACCAACGTAGGCCATTAATATTTAGATTCAAACAATTTTGATGATCATAATTAACATCTACACTGCCATTTCAAAAGATTGGGGCTGGTAAGATTTTTTTCATGTTTTTAAAAGAAGTCTCTTGTGCTCACCAAGGCTGCATTTATTTGATCAAAAATACAGTAAAAATAGTAATATTGTGAAATATTATTACAATTAAGCATAACTGTTTTCTATTGTAATTCATTATAGTGCTGTCAAACGATTAATTGCATCCAAAATAATATTTGTGTTTACATAATATATGTGTGTGTGTATTTATTCTGTATATAATATAAATACATACACATACATGTATATATTTAAGAAATATTTACATGTAGGCCTATACATGTATGTGTGTATATATATATATATATATATATATATATATATATATATATATATATATATATATATATATATATATATATATATATATATACAGTACAGTCCAAAAGTTTGGAACCACTAAGATTTTTAATGTTTTTAAAAGAAGTTTCGTCTGCTCACCAAGGCTACATTTATTTAATTAAAAATACAGTAAAAAACAGTAATATTGTGAAATATTATTACAATTTAAAATAACTGTGTACTATTTAAATATATTTGACAAAGTAATTTATTCCTGTGATGCAAAGCTGAATTTTCAGCATCGTTACTCCAGTCTTCAGTGTCACATGATCCTTCAGAAATCATTCTAATATGCTGATTTGCTGCTCAATAAACATTTATGATTATTTTCAATGTTGAAAACAGTTGTGTACTTTTTTTTCATTATTCCTTGATGAATAGAAAGTTCAAAAGAACAGCATTTATCTGAAATACAAAGCTTCTGTAGCATTATACACTACCGTTCAAAAGTTTGGGGTCAGTAAGAATTTTTATTTTTATTTTTTTGAAAAGAAATTAAAGAAATGAATACTTTTATTCAGCAAGGATGCATTAAATCAATCAAAAGTGGCAGTAAAGACATTTATAATGTTACAAAAGATTAGATTTCAGATAAACACTGTTCTTTTGAACTTTCTATTCATCAAATAATCCTGAAAAAAAAAATATTGTACACAAATATTTTGTACAATTGTACACATTAAATGTTTCTTGAGCAGCAGATCAGCATATTAGAATGATTTCTGAAGGATCATGTGACACTGAAGACTGGAGTAGTGATGCTGAAAATTCAGCTTTGCCATCACAGGAATAAATTACTTTGTGAAATATATTCAAATAGAAAACAGTTATTTTAAATTGTAATAATATTTCACAATATTACTGTTTTTTACTGTATTTTTTATTAAATAAATGTAGCCTTGGTGAGCAGATGAAACTTCTTTTAAAAACATTAAAAATCTTAGTGGTTCCAAACTTTTGGACTGTACTGTATATATATATAAAAATAATATAGTTTTTGTTAAAAAATATACATGCATGTATTTATATATGCATAATAAATATACACAGTACACACACATATATTATGTAAACACAAACTTTTATTTTAGATCCGATTAATTGCGATTAATCGTTTAACAGCATTAAAGGATTAGTTCGGTTTCAAATGAAAATTAGCCCAAGCTTTACTCACTCTCAAGCCATCCTAGTTGTAAATGACTTTCTCCTTTCTTTCATTCTTTCTTTGAGCTATGTAATGGCAGTGAGCGATACCAACGAGTATGAGCTGAAGAAAGTGCCACCGTCCACATCCATCCATCATAAACGTACTCCACACGGCTCCAGGGGTTAATAAAGAATGTGTAAATTGGCGAAGAAAGTGTAAACTGGCATTTCGTCAGTTAAGGTTTTTCCTTAAAAAGTGTAAACTGGCGTCGCATCAGTTAAGCTTTTTCCGTCAGTTGAATAGGGAAGGCGTAGGACGTAGCGTAAGCTTTTTGAACTGCAAAAGTTTTACACTTTCTTTGTAAGCTGAATACGGAAGGCGGAAGCAATTTTACTTCATAACTTGTTAAATATGGATATTTATTTTACACAAATGCATTGCTTCGCTTCAGAAGGACTTTATTAACCCCCCCCCTCCCCCCGGAGCCATGTGGAGTAAACGTTTATGATGGATAGCTGTGGATGGAAGCACTTTCTTCAGCTCATACTTGTTGGTATCGCTCACTGCCATTATAAAGCTCGGATGCGTCAAGATATTTATTATTTTATCTCCAATTGTGTTCATCAGAAAGAAGAATGTCATATACACCTAGGATGGCTTGAGGGTGAGTAAAGCTTGGGGTAATTTTCATTTGAAAGTGAACTAAATCCTTTAACTTTAAAATGTAATTTATTGCTGTGATGGCAAAGCTGAATTTTCAGCAGCCATTACTCAAGACTTCAGTGTCACATGACTCTTCAGAAATAATTCTAATATTTGCTGCTCAAGAAACATTTCTTACTATTATCAATGTTTAAAGGTCCCGTTCTTCGTGATCCCATGTTTCAAACTTTAGTTAGTGTGTAATGTTGTTAGAGTATAAATAAAATCTGTAAAATTTTAAATCTTAAAGTTCAATGCCAAGCGAAATATTTTATTTAACAGAAGTCGCCTACATCGAACGGCCAGTTTGGACTACATCCCTCTACTTCCTTCTTTAATGACGTCACTAAAACAGTTTTTTGACTAACCTCCGCCCACAGGAATACACAAGAGTTGCGTTTGTAGAGTGTGTTTGTCGCCATGTCGTCGAAACGCTGTTATTTTCATCCCGCAGTCCAATCACCGGGTCTGATTCCGGCTCAGACTGATAGGGTAAAATTAAAGACATGTTTACAATAACACTGAGCGCGTGCATCTCCACGTTATGGTAAGAGGCGTGACCTTTCCGGGCAAGGAGCGCTAAGCTGCTGTCGAATCACAACACAGGGAACCGCTGGCACAATCAGAACTCGTTACGTATTTCTGAAGGAGGGACTTCATAGAACAAGGAAGTCATCAGCCCGTTTTTATGACAGTGGAATGAACATGGACAGTGGTATAAACACAATCAAAGCTTCAAAAAACCACAAAAAACGGGACCTTTAAAACACTTGTGCTGCTTAATATTTTTTGTGGAAACCATGATCATTTTTCAAGTTTCTTTGATGAATAGAAAGTTCAAAAGAACTTTTGTGACATAATAAATGTCTTCACTGTCACTTTTAGTAAATTTAATACACCTTTACTAAATAAAAGTGTTTTTTTTGTTGTTGTTGTTTTTTAAAATCTTACTGACCCCAAACTTTTAAACAGTAGTGCGTATTGTTATAATGTTACAGCCATGTATTAAATTGCCTTTAAAATATGTGTACATGAATGCAGATATGGTTCATTGAGTGGCTAGTAATAAGCTACATTTTATTTACACGCTCTATAGATATCTTCTGAATTTATCGATACTTATTAGACAACTGTCATGGCTATACAAAATACAGTCTTTACCATTTTCAGCATGCATTAAATCCATGATATGGGACAATTTTCTAGCAGTGCAGTTTCAGGTGCTGTGTCCTCCAACTAGAACTCTCTCATTTGGCCAGAGGCAGTTACTCAAGGGATGAGCACATGATGTGGTGCTATTTTTGGGCCCTACGTTCCATCATTGGATCAGATGCCAATTTATAACAAGCTAAAGAGCGAGAGGGAGCCTGGTAGAGCGAGAGAGAGTGAGAAAGAATCAGAGAATACAAGACACAGCCTCCATGTCCCCTCAGAAAAGTAATCAGCTGTGGAGAAACTGATTAGGAGTGCATATCCCAGCGGAGGGGGGAGCAGGGAAAGAGAGCGCGAGCCTCCAGCACTGCCGAAGAATAATGACGTCACGTGAGAATTAGCATTTAGATTCTGTCATCACACACACGACAACCTTCACAAGTGTGTAAGTGAGAACTTGCACAAACACACACACACATATGCACCGTATAGCACGTCTTTGACAGGAATAAAATCTGTTTCATATACAAGGTCACCTTCTTGGCCCATTGGCTCATTTTCAAGGATGTTTTCTTTTCCCTGTTTTATCCCTTTCTCTATTCCATTCTTTCCTTACAAAGCTGGGAAATAAGGCTAAAAAAATATATCTCAATATATTTTGTCAGTATTCAATATATTGCTTTGCACTATTTGATTACAAAGAAGAATTTATTTATTTGTTTATTTATTTTGCACCAATACATATCAATAAACAGTGATATATACTTACATATATTTTACAATTATATTACACTATTTTTAATTTTTTTAATGCCATGTAGAGTCATTTTTAAGTGTAAATGAGTCATTGAATCAGTTTGAATCTGTATATATTGATAATACTGATTCATTTCCTACTGAAATTCAAATTAAAGATGCTATTGAAACATTCACAATGTTGTTTCCTTTTACATCACCTACAACATCATATTTATTATGAATATTCAGTATATCTCCCAGCTCTATTCCTCTTCCCATATCAGAGCTCCCCTGCTCCTCTTTTATTCTGTTCCATTCTTTTCCTCTTTTTGGAACTTAAATTTTGCTTCTCGCTCGCTCGCTCTCTCTCTCTATCTTCTTCTTCTTTCAACTGTAAAGCACTTAGCTCTTATAAAAGCCTTATGATTATGAGTCATAGAACTCCGTCTATATTCATGTATTCATGCTGTCACTGGCGGTTGGAAACGAAGAGAATTGGCTCATTTTGGCAAAGCATAACAGCGCTAATGGACACACAAGAATGTGTCACATCAAACAGACATGCTGAAGGAGAGAGATTAAGAGGAGGAGGAGATCGAGGAGAGCGAACGAGGCAGAATCAAAGAGAAAAGGAAATTTGACATTCGGATGTACTTCGAAAATGTTATTCAGTCAGCTGTTCAAGAATCAACATATCTTACGCTGTCCCAAAGGTGATCTCACACGTACACACACGGTTCAGCCATGCATGGCCTTGTGCAGTGTCAGCAACCTCCCTGACACTCGCCGTTAGCACTGTTAGAATGCTAACCTATCCGTATCCATGGAAACCATACATACACTTAACCAGAAACTAAACTTTTTTTCATTCATTAACATAAGACTTCACTATTATTTGCGTTTTATTGGTGCAAAAGCCTGCTTTAAATTGACTGAGCATCTGCAATCCTGGTCAACCAGGTGCTAAATTCAGTGAAATAGAGCTCCAGTGTATTTAAATTAAGTCTTTGTAATAATTTTTAGTGCTAGCAAGTCTCTTTTTTTATATACAGTAAATTAGGTTCATGCTCTATTATATAAATTTGAACTGTTACTGCAGTAAGTACATTTCATAAAATTTGTGGATGTATTGCTCCATTACCTACTGTAATTTGCATAGTTCTTTTTGTAAATCTGATGCTACAACAATGCGTGTATAATTCATTCTTAGTGAATTCTTCCCTTTGTGTTAAAATATTTAACATCATCCCTTGTAGGCCTTTAGAAAAATATAGTTGCAAACATTTGTCCAACAAATTTTCCCTAAAATTCATATTTTCACATGCAAATTATGTTTGTTGCAAATAAAATATTGATATTGGTCTCTATCCATCCTCAACCTCCCAGACGTTACATGATTATCTCCCCCTGGTGGTCATTAAGCAGATTAACGATTGTGTTCTCCCTCGTTCATTCTGCATTTGTCACTTCTCTATGTGATAAATCACACTTCCCACCACACACATATCAGTTTTGTATCTTTCCCTTTTTGTCCTCTTTTTCTCTCCCCCTTTTTCTTTCTGTATCATTTGAATGCTGCCTATGAAACGTGCAGCCTGTTTCCACGGCAGCAGATCGTCACGTGTTCCGGTTTTACTAGGCCAACTCTACCCCTTACCCTGAGTGTGTGTGTGCAGGAGAGAGTGTATCCGTGTTTTCCTAGGTGAACGTTTCTATACTGTTGCGTCATATTGTTCTGAGATTGTGTCAATTTATAATTTATAATATCAATACTGATTGTATAAAGCATGGTGTGAGTCTTTTCTCACTCTTGCTGAGGCCCCGTTACAGTCTCTCATACATGCATGAGTTATTATATTGCTCCCTTTATGACAGCTTTACACTACATACATATGGATTAGTGGCCATACAGAGGAGGAAAGCGTAGAGAGATTATAACAAGGGCGTTTTCTTCAAGGAAGCAAAGGAGGCAGTGATTCCTCTGAAATAATTGCAAACTTGCAACAATTAAATGTTAAATAACACAAATATGTATTTAATCTTACATTATTAACCAATGTCAGCTGCTGACCTTCGATGATCCAAATTCAACCATACAGGCTTGCCTGTAGGTCGGGGATGCAGCTTCTTGTTGGCAAATTCATTGGCCAATCAGCATAACCCATACATATACGTCATTCCATTAGCCTGGAAGAGGATGGCAGTAAGACATGGTGTGATGCTAAATGTAGATATGTATATTACAATTAGGGCTGTCGATATTACATGTTAATTTGGTGCAATTAATTATGGAAAAAAATAATGTGTTAAAATGATTAACGCATTTAACGCACCCCTCCTCGGCTGAGAACTGTACGTCATCTTACATTGCATTCAGGGCAACAACTGATATAGTTAAGCATTATCACATGAGCAAGAGTGCTGTTTTTTTTCCCAAATATCAGCACAATTACAAATGCGATATTGATTTTATACAACAGTTCAATAAACAAGAAGTTAATATTGTTACATTTTAGACACAATATTGTCTGCTTTTGCTCTATTCCACCAACAAAAAATATTTCCAACAAAGCCATAGCAGATGTATTGTGCATCTCTGAGCAACACACATCCAGTGTTTCCTTACTGAATAAATGTGTTTTTTAATGAATTGAGTGAGTGAATGATTCAGTAACACATTCATTAAGACAACCTGTGTCTCAATGTGCATACTATCCATCCTAAATACTATGTGACATTAGGGCTGTGCTCAGAATATCGATACAACGATACATCGTCATGAACTCCTGACGATGCGCGTATCGATACAGCAGCTGCCGTATCGAGTCTGTCTTGCATTTAAATCTAGCCAATCACGTGATGTCAATTGACGCTAGCAAGCAATGCAAGCAGACATTCACGTTTCTCTGAGCTTTCATTCGTAAATAATCAGCTGTTTTATCGCGAATGTGAACAGGAAATGCGCTCTCGAACGGAGAAACACGCGATCTCCAAGTCATCGATCAAAGCGTGCTAACGTTTTAGGACAGGTCGATGGTATATAAATCATGCCCGAACGTTAGCGTTTGTCAATCAAGCCAAACCGTCCATTTAGAAACCGAGAAATTTGGAGGCCGATCTCTCAGGTTGACGCGCGAGCTGGCTTGACTTAAGTTTTCGTGAGGATATAGTTTATGGACTGTTTTGATTTCGGTAATTACATCTAGAAAGGTAAAAGCAGTGATGACATATATAATAGAGATATCTGAAAGTGAAACGAAAGTGATATTGGCCTCGTCCAGTGGGGAGGACGCACGAGAGGAGACCTGCGCATTTAATTGGTATGTGTATACTGTAATACTGCATTTACAATGCTTATAAGTGGCGTGCACTTTGATCGTGAAAGTGAAAGTGCCCTTTGCGGTCACATCGCATCATTTAAATCTTGTTAACATTAGTTAATGCACTGTAAACCAACATGAACAAACAATCAACAACTGTATTTTTTAATAACTAACATTAACAAAGATGAACTAATACAGTATGTATTGCTCATGGTTAGTTCATGTTAATACATTATCTGATGTTTAATAAATGAACCTTATTGTTAAGTGTGTATTGTAAACTCATGTAGCCCATATTTTGTAGACCACGTTAATAAAAAAAATGTTGTTCTAGAACATATTTTGAGTTGATATCCAAAAAAAATCATTTTTACAGATGGAAAAAAAAACAGGCAGTATAGACATTATTATAATATTATAGCCAATATAATTAACCAACTTAGTTTTCTAACAGTCAACTTACTGTTGCAAGTGAAATTAGTCATTGAGCTTTGTTGATATGCTTCAGTGTCACTATAATTGTCAATTCAGTTACTGAGGGAGTGACTTTAAAAGCAAGCTTTTAAAAGAAGCTTTTTTGTGACAATTTTTTTATATTTAATTTAAATCATTGTTTTTTTTTAATGACAAAAACAAAATAGTTTTTCAGTTATCACGACTGTTATAACACTGGTTATTCAATAAACACATATTACTGTTACTAAACTCTGCTCAAAATAAATTTAAATTCTAAATTGAACCATATCGTGATACGTATCGTATCGTGGCTTTAGTATCGTGATGCGTATCGTATCGTGACATTGTTGGTGATACACAGCCCTATGTGACATTAGTCATTTTTAGTACTATTTAAGGTGGATAGGGTGGATAGAATGCACATTTGGATGCAGGGACAGTTTCATTTGCTTCATTCCTGAATAAATCAGCTGTTTGAATGAATGAGTTGAATGACTGACTGAATGACTCATTCATTAAGACAATGACTTGCCGCCGTTTTAGTTTCATATTTAGATCATCATTTCATTTTTTTAATCATTACATATTTCAATATTCAATTGTTTCTAAAACCCATTTAAAACTCAATAATCTCAGAGCATTATTTATGCAATTCTAACTGCATTCATGCCACCGCTCTGAGCTAAACAGTCTGTGTAAATATACCTGTACAGTAATTGCCACTTCAGATGCAATTTCTGAAAAAAAAAGTTAGATTAAAATGTTTGCTCGTTTGACAGCACTACTTACAATAGCTTGTTAAAATACAATCATCATTTATTATTTTGTTTGCGTTATATCTTGCAGGATTAGTCATTATTTTATCGTTGTTGATGACAGACATGTTACAGAGAGACAAAAACAGTGACTGTATTAATTGTATCAAAGCCTTCAGAGTTGCCAATTTGTGTGAATGAATGAATGAATGAATGAATGAATTGTGTATTTTTCCCCTCTTTCCCCTCTTTGGAAAAATGACATGAACACAAGCCCCTGACAACTGAATAAATGTAGTTCCAAATGTAGGTTCGGGAGGAGCCTGAATATTCAGTCCTGTCAATCATCATTACGAGCGTATATAAGCAGCAGTCACTGCGTCATCCCTCCTCCTCCCCATCTCCTCCTCTATTTCTCTTATTCTACCTCTATGCAGTACTGTTAGAGGGGGGTTTAACTCAGAGCTCGAGCCGAGCCTCGGGTTCGAGCCTTTTTTCGAGGACAGCAAGCCAAGTTTGTTTTACCATTAACCATTCAGACTGAATGGGCAGGTGAACTTGTGAAATATTTTATTGGATAAATTGGATGTATTATCAAACACAAACAGCAATCTACGTTTTTATAATTCTGTGGTGAATGTTTTATGATCAACTATATCTATTTGTCCAAAACATTTTAGTTAAACAGGTTTTAGTTTACATGCACTTTTTGCGAAATACAATTTTAAAGGTGCCCTCGAATGAAAAATTGAATTTATCTTGGCATAGTTAAATAACAAGAGTTCAGTACATGGAAATGACATACAGTGAGTCTCAAACTCCATTGTTTCCTCCTTCTTATATAAATCAAATTTTTTTAAAAGACCTCCGAAGAACAGGCGAATCTCAACATAACACCGACTGTTATGTAACAGTCGGGATGTACGCCCCAATATTTGCATATGCCAGCCCACGTTTCCAACATTATAAAAGGCATTTGACAAGGGCAGCCAGTATTAATGTCTGGATGTGCACAACCAAATCATCAGACTAGGTAAGCAAGCAAGAACAATAGCGAAAAATGGCAGATGGAGCAATAATAACTGACATGATCCATGATAACATGATATTTTTAGTGATATTTGTAAACTGTCTTCCTAAATGTTTCGTTAGCATGTTGCTAATGTACTGTTAAATGTGGTTAAAGTTACCATCGGTTATTACTGTATTCACGGAGACAAGAGAGCCGTCGCTATTTTCATTTTTAAACACTTGCAGTCTGTATAATTCATAAACACAACTTCATTCTTTATAAATCTCTCCAACAGTGTAGCATTACCCGTTAGCCACGGAGCACTATCAAACTCTATCAAAATCAGAAGTAAACAATATAACAGTATACAATACTCACATAATCTGACGCATGCATGCCGCATGCATGACGAACACTTTGTAAAGATCCATTTTGAGGGTTATATTAGCTGTGTAAACTTTGTTAAGGTACTGTTTAAGGCAAGCGCGAGCTCTGTGGGCAGATAGCAGGAGGATTTAAAGGGGCCGCAGCATAAAATCGGCGCGTTTATAATGATGCCCCAAAATAGGCAGTTAAAAAAATTAATAAAAAAAAATCTATGGGGTATTTTGAGCTGAAACTTCACAGACACATTCAGGGGACACCTTAGACTTATATTACATCTTTTAAAAACATAATCTAGGGCACCTTTAAATCATAGCTGTATTGAAACAGTAGCCTAGAAAGAACAAACAAATTTATTTCAAACTTATGAACAGCTTGTGCGAGTCTAACTGTGTTATTTAAGAGATATTTGTATCCTTTAAATAATATTGTAATTTGATTTTTTTGATTATTTATATTGATTATGATTACTGATACACTACAAGACCAAATCACTATAAGGCCAAAACAATAACTGCAAATCAAAATTATCTATACATCAGCCGGTTTTTAGCAAAAACCCACAGATTAGACTAAAAAAAAAACAAATGCAGAGAGAGAACTTTGCCTCAGATCTGCCACACTCCACTGGACTCTGATAATGAATGGGTAAAGAAAGAGTAAATAATGGTGGACTGTGAATGTGAACTCTCGAAATATTCTTTATGTTATTCATTTATTTATTTCTTTTCCAAATGTCAGACTTGTCTGTATTGTGGGAGAATCTCATGCGAGTAATCACCAGAGAATATCCTCGGCTGAATGTGTTATGTAGAAAACGTCTGATGATACACTTTACCCAGTGGTCTGTCTCTCATGCACTTGACATTCAGTATTAGATTTTTACGACCTTATCAAATGATTTGTTAGCGAACGATTTCATCAGCCCTGCCGTGTAGCCGAATAGGACTGCAGAGATTGTTTTCCTTGCTGATCAAAGTAATACAATGAAAACAAGGGTTGCGAGATATCTCTGTGCGCAGTGCTAAAGTAATAAAGAGTGGCCGAGTGTCAAGGAGATCTATTATACCTGGAGAAAGCTATACGTTAACATCTCAATGAGAGTTGTTTGGCCGGCGCAAGAGCCCCTTGAAGTAATCTTTGGTGGTTGTACTTTTTCTGTTTTTTTGTGTGTGAGATGCATGAAAATGAGTGTAGAAAGTACATAGAAGCCTATCATCAAAGACTTGAATGGTGTTTGTATGTATGTGTGTTCTCAGTTGGGGAACCCAAGGAGACTTCACCACCACACACCCCCTGCCAGCAGTCAAAGTGAAGCTCTTCACAGAGAGCACAGGAGTTCTGGCCCTGGAGGACAAGGAGCTGGGCCGGGTAACACTCAATCCTTCTCTTCTTTCTGGCGGCTTTGGACATCTGTGTTCTGTTTGGGGTTTTTTGGAGCACAGAATGAATCAGGCTTCCTTTTAATTCATGAGTTAGAATATGAATTGAATTAACCATGCCCCTCCAGATGTTGAATTGTTGTAATAAAACAAACGATTAACCAAATGATAATTAACTTTGGCTAATTATGCCATGATAAGAACAATACTGTTAAAACAACACCAGCATCAAAACAGATCATTTTGCCCACGAATGTCCACATTTTTTTCCAGATTAATCAACAAAATTCGAATCTACTGGTAAATTATAGCATTATGGGAAATGACATGCTTTTCTACATAAAATTGATAATAAAAAGCTATGTTAGAGACATACATTACCGTTCAAAAATTTGGATTAGTAAAAATGTTTTCTTTTATCTTTTATGATGTTTATTTATTAAATTGATAAAAAGTGTCAGTAAAGACATTAACAATGTCATGTTACAAAATGTTTCTATTCAGAGTAATGGCTTTGCTGTCACAGACATAAATGACATTTTTAAATATATTTAATAAGAAAAAAATGGTATTTTAGATTGTAATGATATTTCACAACACTTTTTTTTGTATTTTTCGTGAAATAAATGCAGTCTTGGTGAGCATAAATCTATCTATCTATCTATCTATCTATCTATCTATCTAGATAGATAGATAGATAGATAGATAGATAGATTCTACATTTTTAAATTCAAATTTAAATTGCAGTTGTCCTTTACATTTGCAACCTTAATTAGAACTCATGAATTGGAATTTAAAAAAACATTCTACATTCAAGGACTCAGAGGTCCTCTAATTATGAAATTGTTAACATGATTTTTGACCTTGACTAATGCTGGATGTTTAGTACATGGTTTTTAAATGTGTCTGCGTCTTCATCAAGACTGAGGTAGGCAGGCATCGCTAAGCATTCAACTCTAGCTAAGAAATAGTTTAAGCCAACTTATCAGAGAGAGAAGAGAGTGAATAAAAAAGCACAGGAGAGAATATGAGAGAAACTGGCTCTTCTCTGATAAGGTGCCAAGAGAAGAGCTGCACATCCTAACTCTCAGTACACAGAGGCATGAGCCAAAATTAATTGAATGTTGAGAATTTCACTGAAAGAGCTGACTGGCAAAGTAATATGTCATTATCAGCTCACACCCAGACTCAGGGATATTTTCCCACACCCACACAACCTGTTTATCCGTTTACTGAATGCTTCATGTGTGAAAATGTCTTAGCGTTTCTAGGGCAGACACTGGCTATAGGATTACATGTTAAAGGGATAGTTCACCCAAGAATGAAAGTTCTGTCCTGAAAGAAGGTCATACGGGTTCGTAAAAACATTTGGGCAAGTAAATAATGACAAAATTTTCATTTCGGGTATGCTGTTCCTTTTACTAGTGAGAGCTTTGTCTCTCAGTCAGTGGTTGTTTAGTCTGGTCTGATGAGTTGTGATCATAATAATCAAGGTTCTCTCATGTTAAATGATTAGGTGGTTCTTCACCCAACTCCAAACAGCCCAAAGCAGGCAGAACTCCACAAGATGACTGTGACCAAGGCCTGCCCCGATCAAGATCTGAAGATCAAACTTGCCGTCCGTATGGACAAGCCTCAGAACATGAAGGCTTGTGGGTAAGAGATTTTGTCCGTTTTGTCCGAGATTACATTCTAATACAGTATCATCCACACATAACATCTTTTGTTTCATGATTAAATGAAAAATGACGTACACTTCCATTCAAAAGTTTAGGGTTGGTAAGAAGTTTTTGAAAGAAGTGTCTTATGCTCACCAAGGCTACATGCATTTGATCAAAAATACTATACAGTAAACCAGTAATATTGTGACATTATTGCAATTTAAAATAAAAGTTTTCTATTTTAATATATTTTAAAATGTAACTTATTTATTTGGTGTTGCTTAATCCTTCAGAAAATCCTTCTGTTAAACAGTTTTGCTGCTTAATATTTTTGTGTAAACTGTACTTTTTTCAGGATTCTGTGATGAACAAAAAGTTCAAAAGAGCAGCATTTATTTGAAATAGAATTTTTTTAATTATAATTTCTTTATAAAAGTCTATCTTTTTTTGATCAGTTTAATGCATCCTTGTTGAATAAAAGTAATCATTTCTTTGAAAAAATCTTATTGACCCCATACTTTTGAACGGTGGTGTATGAGTTTAAATGAATGAAGTAAAATACTGATGAAGCCTGTGATTATTCCATCAGGTATTTATGGGCTGTTGGCAAAAATGTTTGGAAACGCTGGAAAAAGCGCTTCTTTGTCCTGGTCCAGGTATATCTTTTTATATATTAAAACTGTGAGTGAAGAATAGTTTAGTTTGACTTTGTAATTCCATGTGATGCTCTGTACAGTTCAGTGTTTTTAGTGTCTTGATGAACCATGTACAATTTTAGGTAGTGCATATGATACAGATTTAACCTAATGCTTTCATATTAAGCATTTTAATACTATTTATTTCTCTTTTGCTATAGGTAAGTCAGTATACCTTTGCCATGTGCAGCTATCGAGAGAAGAAGTCAGAACCACAGGAGCTGCTGCAGTTAGATGGCTATACTGTGGACTACACTGACCCACAGCCAGGTAATACTCTCACATTTACCACTCCTTAATTAAACTATTCTCAGTTTCTGGTTGTCAAACGTTAGTGGAATGTGTCCATAGTAAATGTAAAAAAAAAAACAAAAAAAAACTGCATCTTTGTTTACACCTGTGTGCACTTGAGGGGAACTGACTTCATACATCTAGCATAATTTCTTTGCAGATGCTTTGAAATTGTCTTTATAATGCAGCTAAAGTGCATTTTTAAGTATATCTTCCACTGACAAGATGAATGTACCTGAATTTTTTTTCTCTGTGTGCAGGTCTGGATGGAGGCCGGGCTTTTTTCAATGCAGTGAAGGAGGGTGACACTGTGATCTTTGCCAGTGATGATGAGCAGGACCGCATCCTATGGGTGCAGGCCATGTATCGAGCTACTGGCCAATCACACAAACCCGTCCCGCCCACCCAGGTCCAGAAACTGAATTCTAAGAGCGGAGCTGCAGCACAGATGGACGCCCCCATCTCTCAGTTCTGTAAGTACACATTCCAGTAAAGCATTTCATTACACTGTCAGTCAGGATAAAAATTGACTGAAGCTGAGATGCCGAGTAAATTAAATACATACCAAGGCTTGTTAATTTCCATCTTTATAAACCGGTGACGTTCTGTTATTTAGGCCCTCAACCACTTACTTACAGTGACATTGTTCCATGACAACACGCCACAAAGTAGATAATAATTCATAAATGAATTCAGATTGGTGTCAGGTTGAGTTAGTAACTCATGATGTCATAGTGATGTCACCTTGCACTCTCAGCACACGTAGCAGGAAAAGGTAAGAGCGAGTGTGTATAGTGGAGCAATGTGTTTATTTCAATGTCCATGTCTTTGTTTCTGCCCGTATGCAATCCTGATTAGCTTTAACAACCGCGTGTAAGAATTTTCAGCAAATTTAAAATAGTTTAAATAATTTACATTTTTTCTATAATGATGCCCAAAAATGAAAATTATGACATCATCTACTCACCCTCATGTTGTTTAAAACTCTTTCTTCTGCAGAACACATACATTTTTGTATCATATGGCTTCAGAAGATTTGGAAATTAAACTTGAACCCTGTTTATTTGCATGCAAAACAGTTTTCATATTTTGTCCTTTTGTGTCCCACAGAAGAAAGAATGTTCTAGGGGTTTGGAATGACATGAGAATCAGTAAATAATGACAGAATTTTCATTTTTGGGTGTACTGTCCCTTTAAGACTTAAATGGCAAATACGATTCTGCCACAAATGTTCTCATCAGAAATTGAAACAGCTGTTTAAATTATAAAAAAGTAGTACTTTACACTAATATCAAGTCACTTTGAAGCATCTAAATAATAATAGATCCTGCTATTCAGAACCTTGTCTTTTGGTGTGCACCTACTTCAGCATCTGTCCATAGCAATGTCTTATATCACAAAATGTCTCGTAGCAGAATTTATACACTGTTAAAATAAGTTCAATAAAATCTAGCTCATGTTTTAACCTCATACAAAATCTAAAGGTAGAGGTTCTGTGTTGTTTTTCCATTGATTTATTTGTCCTGTTTGTGAATGTTTCTTGTGGTCAGATGATTCCCTCACAAGTTCAGATGCCATTCAATTTTCTCACTATAAGACAGACCCTCTCCCCTCTGAAACATTATTACACTGTGTAAATGTTTCACCCTCCACCTTAACACACCCCAGGTGGTCTTGAATGGCACAGAGTAGTGGAATATAACATGCTGTACACACACCCACGAGCAAACATTCCTTTGCTGCAGAAGGTTTTCACAGATTCTAGAATACTATGAAGGTTCTAACAACATATATATATATATATGTATATAGAATATATGTCAATTACTCTGATTGAATAATGATTTGAGGTAATATTAAAAGGGAAACACTTTACAATAAGATTCACTTTGTTAACTTTACTTAATGCTTTAGTTATCATGGTCATTAATCTATGTTAATGTTAATTTAAATACACAGATGTTCATTATTATTTCATGTCCATTCATTATACCTGACTATTGTTAATTCATACAACTGTTACTTAAAATGTATGTGTATGTAGAAATAAACACCCAAAAAGTTAGTTCACCCAAAAATGACATTTCTGTCATTAAGTACTCACCCTCATGTCGTCCCAAACCCGTAAGACCTTCGTTTGTCTTTGGAACACAAATTAAGATATTTTTGATGAAATCCGAGGGTATCTGATCCACACGTATTGCCCCCGTTCGAGGTCCAGAAAGGTACTAAAGATATTGTTCTGGACCTCAAACGGTGCAATGTCGTTGCTGCCTACGTGTGGATCGGATAACTTCGGATTTCATCAAAAATATATTAATTTGTGTTCCGAAGACAAACAGAGGTCTTACGGGTTTGGGACGACATGAGGGTGAGTAATTAATGACAGAAATTTTATTTTTGGGTAAACTAACCCTTTAACATATAGATAAATACATGCTTAAAATGTATTGTTGATTTTATTTCATGAATATTCCTTTATTGTAAAGTGTTAGCGATGTTTTTGTTCTTTTGAAAGCAATGACATTTGACAGTCTGAATTATTTTCATACCTTAAAATGTTGACTGGATTTATTCTGCAAGCAATTTATATGCTCAATTGTTTTTACCGGATTCAGTACCTTCATAGCATCATTTTAGAAGCTGATACTGGCATCAAATACACATTTGACCAGCATTCAAATATATGTCTGAAGGTAAGTGTATTTGCCAGTACAGTGTTAGTACATGTTCCAGTGATCTAGTTGAGTCTGATCTAGATTGTATCAGTGTTTGGCAATCCAGTGAGAATCCTGTCAAAATCAGCTGCAGCAGAGCACAACGTAATACACCGAAATATAGTCTTTCTTTCTTTCTTTCTTTCTTTCTTGCTTTCTTTCTTTCTTGCTTTCTTGCGTTCTTGCTTTCTTTCTTTCACTACTCGATCTGACCTCCCACCAGTTCAAACTGCACTATCATGTCGGTACAGGTCGTTGTATTTTACGTTGTGTTTTTTCTTCGTTCATGCTTTGCTTGTACCCTTCTTTAGTCCTGCAGCTGTAGTGGAGTCAGGGTTTTCGTGTCTGCTTTTTCCTTCAGCCTTGTTGCTAGTCTTTATGTTATTCTGGTTTGTCCCTTCTTACCCTGCTGTCTTCTAGCTGGACTCAAGGGTAAGTGCTAACCTGTTAGCTAGCACCAGTCAGATAATCCTAAAACCATTATCTGACCTATGCAACGTGCTCTCTTTATCCTTTTTCTCTCGTTCTTTTTCTCCTCCTTTCAAATCTCACTCCTCATGCTTTAGACCTAAGTAGATTATTTTACTTTTCCGTTGAACTTTTTTTTGATGATGGTTAAAACTACAAACTTTCATTATTCTTGCCAGTTTAGGTTGCATGTAAATAATAGTGCTTATTATTTAGCTAAGTTAATATGGTTTATGATTTATTTGCATAATTGCCTTCTCTACATAAACATCACTAGCATCACAAGACCCCTCAGAGTAAAGTAAAAGATGGGGTTTGACTTGTTCTATTGGTTACATAAACTAAAGGATTTGGTGGCATTTCATTCTAAAAATGTGATTGCTAAACTTATTCAGAGTTTATTTTGTCACCTAAATGACAATGAATGTGTTTGGATTGACTGACTAAGTCAAGTTTGACAATCAATTCTGTCTACAGTAACAGCAGCAGTGAAGCACTGTACATTTCTTTGACTACTTGGACTTTACTCTCGAGGGTTCAGTTGCTTTTCAACTGATTTCTTTATTTTTGAATTTGAGCCTCACAAGAGTTGGCAAATATGTAAGTGGAGTATTCTGAATGCCAATGTGAAGGAGCAGGCAATGCCGTCCCTCCTCACCAAGAAATACTCCTAATTATCTTTCGTCCGGAGGAAATGGGCCTCTTTGAAGTAGTCCCTAAACCCAACGTAGAACTTAGCAAAGATATAGTTCATTATTTGCACCTGTGTGTGTTTGCCCTTATACTGCTTGAGTAGGTGAGCATTTTGATGTCATGTTATCCATTCAGATGCTGATGGAAAGACAAGTTCATTTTCTTCCTTTTTGATTATTCTCCATTCTTTTACAGAGAATGAATTAATTACTTTTTAGCCTTTGTTGGCTTCCTGCTAAAGCCGTGTATCTGCACTAGAACAGTAATGCTAGCCTGTTGGCACGCCACTGAAGTGGCTTGCTTGTCAGTGTGCTCAGCAAACCTTATGAACACACTGAAAATTTCTCCAGTATTGTCAACTTGCAAATGCTAAGAGAAAAATACGGAATGCTAATAGATAGGCAAGCGGAAAATGTTACTGCAGTTTTTTTTTTTCTTCCTTTTTCTTGCATGACATTGGAAAGCGCAGTGGAGTGTCTCACTGTGTTCCTGCATGTAAAAGACATCCATTTTCAATGAAATCTCATACCTATGTAACCATTAAAAAAGCATTATTATTATAGCAGTAAAATAATATTAATACCAGGGTAGGAAATGATTCCTAGCTTATTAGTATCCCCACAAGTCCTCGTCTTATTTGAATGCGGCACAGCGGTTTGTGCATAAGCCGATTCAAAACTGTGGAATGTGGAAGTACATTATTTTAATTAATGTATAATTATGAAATGTAAAAATGCAAATGAATTAGGCACATCTTTTAATCCCATAGGTTTACCCTGTAATTAGGACACCTTTTCTTATTTCTTCCCTTCAGTTCCACGGTTCATATAGCTCACATAGTCTGTTATGCAGTTTTACACTTCCTTTTTCTCATTTCTTTATTCTGAGTTGCTCAATTATAAGGCTTCTTTGCCATTCGTTCTGATGTTTATTTTTTCTCAGTTTGTCCGTTGTCTATCCTAGCTCATTTCCTTACTGAGTTCTTCATTCCTACAATCCCGTGTCTTTTCCTGTGCCTCTATTCTTTCTTTTTTGTCCTCTCTTTTAGTTTAGTCTACGTCTCTATAACTGTAGCAATGCTTTACTTGGCTAAAGGATAACAGAACTTGAAGTTCCTCTAATTAAGCAGATCCAGATAGTATTTATTTGTTTTTGCACTTTATTTTTAGCCATATGTATTCATAAAAAAGGTGTTTGATTATTGTTGTTATCTAGACACATGCCTTAATCATTGGTGTAGCACGATGCACATTCTTTCCTCACATTTTCTCTCATTAGAGCACCTCATCACTGCACAGATTTAGATTCTATCTTTCTGTTTCTAGTAGAGAATAAAAGTTATACATTAAAATATAACTTAACTTTTCTTCCACTACTTTCTCAAGCATGTGCATAGAACTACATAAACTACATAGTAGTTTTGTCAATGGCACTTCGATACCAATTTGGTACTGAAATTTTCAAAATGTGACGATATCAGCATTTCCCCCTAGCATTTTGAGCACTGTTGAGTGGATTCCTCTGATTGGCCATTGTGTTCATGCGCTCAACAGATATCAAACTCTCCCATGTGTATCTGTTAAAGCACTCAGCAAAAATTCTTGCGTCTAATTACATGTTTTTGAGGCGCTGATCATTGTAGCGAATCACAGACATGTCTGTTGAGTGTGTGAACACAGTGACCAATCAGAAGTGTTTAAGAATCCACTCAACAGGGCTCAAAGTGCTAGAGGGAAATGCTGGTATCGTGATATTTTGAAAATTTCAGTACCGACTTGGTATCGGAGTCTGTACTTTTGACAACACTACTATACTATATAGCTGATTTTGGTTACATTTAACCTATAACATTAAGAATATTAAAGAACCCATGAAATAAAAAATGTTAAAAAAAAAACATGGCTTTTGTGCCATGTCTATTAGGATTGAGGCCATTTACACTGGTCAATGGTTTTATTTATTTATTTAAAAAAGTAATACTTTTATTCAGCAAGGATGCATTAAATGGATCAAAAGTGACTAAAGACATTTTTAAATAAATGCTGTTCTTTTGAACTTTCAAAGAATCCTGAAAAAATGTATTATGGTTTCCACAAAAATATTAAGCAGCACAACTGTTTTCAATATTAATAATAATAATGTTTCTTGAGCAGCAAATCAGCACATTAGAATGATTTCTAAAGGATCATGTGAGGCTGAAGACTGATTGTTGACAATTCAGCTTTGCATCATAGGAATAAATTACATTTTAAAATATATTAAATTTAAAAAATCACTTATTATTCATGACTCACGCTGTACCGCACATATTTTTATCTAATCAGATGGTTCTCCAGAATGAAAAAGTAAACTGTGCTTGTCAGGCCATTTCATGGGGTCTTTAAATATTATCTTAGAGCTAACTTTTGAGTACTTTTGTAGACTTAGTTGTTGCTGTTGCACTATTAAATCACATTAGAAAATACCAGGTTAGTTAATTATAATATATCAAAATGGCTAACATATCGCCCCTGATTTCTTTTTCGGTATTTGTACTTTTACAAGCACACAATCCATCTTCTCTCTTAAAACGAGTGACCTTAATCAATTGCGAATGGCAGAATCTATTGTATTCATGTTAAAGAAACTACATTTGGAATCGCACCACTTCCTCAGAGCCATCGGTGGCTTTTACGTTCCAAAGCTTTTGATTGAGAGAACAGGAAGAGACAACGCCCTGATCAGCTCATGCATGCACGTCCAGAATGAATGTGAGCTGAGGGTTATCACTCAGTTCCACATTTGCTAGGTCCGATTGAACTCTGCTTGACTTTTGCTGCAAGTTGACAATGTGAAAGCTCAATGTCCTTGATTTGCCATAGAGGGCTCATTCTAGGTCTTTAGTTTTTTTAGTGGTGAGAGGAGAACAAATCATTCTCCTTGCTGTTTGCTAATTTCCTCTTCCTTGAACCCACCCCCTCTCCCTTCCTCTCCCACGAATGGCTGGAATAGATGCTGACAGAGCACAGAAGCACGGCATGGATGAGTTTATCTCAGCTAACCCATGTAGCTTTGATCATGCCTCATTGTTCGAGATGGTGCAGAGGCTCACGTTGGACCACAGGCTAAATGACAACTTTGCATGTCTGGTAAGTGGTGACTTTTTTTTCTGCTGACTTAAATGCAAAGCAACTAAATGAGAGAGTAGAGAGTAAAATACATATTATTAACGTTAACTGATGGTAACGAGAGAAAGAGAGAGCGCTTGAACGGACAAATTCCCACAAAATTATGTCAAAATGCCTCTATAGGGCAAATATCCTTGTGAAACATATATTCGGCTATGTCTGAAGTGAGCGTAAACAGTTGAAAAAGAAAACGCGTGTGTAACAGTATGTTGGATATCTGCATCTCTTAAAGGTGCCATCGAACGTTTTTTTTACAAGATGTAAGTCTAAGGTGTCCCCTGAATGTGTACCCCATAGATTTTTTTAAATTAATTTTTTTAACTGCCTATTTTGGGGCATCATTAACTATGCACCGATTCAGGGGCTGCTGGCCCTTTAAATCTCATGCTCCCTGCCCATCGAGCTCGCGACTCTATAATACAGTGCATTTACAAAGTTCACACAGCTAATATAACCCTCAAATGGATCTTTACAAGATGTTCGTCATGTATGCATGCATGCTTCGGGTCATGTGAGCATAGTATTTATTTGGGTGTTTATATTTGATTCTGAACGAGTTTGATACTGCTCCGTGGCTAAAGCTAACATTACACACTGTTGGAGAGATTTATAAAGAATGAAGTTGTGTTTATGAATTATACAGACTGCAAGTGTTTAAAAATGAAAATAGCGACGGCTTCGTGGATACAGTAAGAAACGATGGTAACTTTAACCACATTTAACAGTACATTAGCAACATGCTAACGAAACATTTAGAAAGACAATATACAAATATCACTAAAAATATCATGATATCATGGATCATGTCAGTTATTATTGCCCCATCTGCCATTTTTCGCTGTTGTTATTGCTTGCTTACCTAGTCTGATGATTCAGCTGTGCACATCCAGACGTTAATACTGGCTGCCCTTGTCTTATGCCTTTCATAATGTTGGGAACATGGGCTGGCATATGCAAATATTGGGGGCGTACACCCCGACTGTTACGTAACAGTCGGTGTTATGTTGAGATTCGCCTGTTTTTCGGAGGTCTTTTAAACAAATGAGATTTATATAAGAAGGAGGAAACAATGGAGTTTGAAACTCATTGTATGTCATTTCCATGTACTGAACTCTTGTTATTCAACTATGCCAAAGTAAATTCAATTTTTAATTCTAGTGCACCTTTAAAGTGACAGCAGCCTAATAAACCTACTGCTGTCTTTGCCCTCAATGTTAATCTTACAACAACAGACAAAGAGAAGATCACTCACTGCTCTTGACTGGTTGAGCCCTGCTGTATTCACTGTGTTATTAAATTAAAGATAAAATATGATAGAGCAATAATATGAACAGTGAAAGCAACAGTAGCTCCTACAATACATATTAACAGGCACAATTAGGCACGAAAATAACTGAAGGAAATGCCTATTTGCTAAGCCAACTAATTTGATTCATATTCTTTTGGTTTCTCTGCCCAATATTTTTAAAAATTAAAAAGAAAAATTAAATAAAAAAAAAAATTACCAACCATAAACTTTTATATGGTAGTCTTTATGCTAGTTTCCTTTCAAACTGTCTTACCTTTTTTTATTTTTGTTTATTTTAGGGATGGTTTAGCCCAGGTCAGGTGTTTGTTCTGGATGAGTACTGCGCTCGGAACGGGGTGAGAGGATGCCATAGACATCTGTGTTATCTTGGCGACCTACTGGAGAGGGCGGATGCCGGGCACATGATTGACCCGACGCTGTTGCACTACAGCTTCGCGTTTTGTGCCTCCCATGTTCACGGCAACAGGTACAAGCTTGCATAAAGATACACTGCGTTACTGGGATTTTAGATGATGGGAGAGATACAATCATGGAAGCAGGGTGAATGAGAGTGCAGAACTAAGGGCTCTTTGCATGTCATCAGCATATTTTTGTACTTTTGCTTTAGCATTTATTATATTTTCCCCTGTGAATGTTCTTTATAATTTTGCCAAATTTTGTTTGATTTGTTGTGTCTTTTGTTCTCAATCATTTTTCATTTCTTTTCCACTTTCCAAACCTCAGCAGTATTCTTTCAGTCACTATACTTTCCATTCTCCTTTTTTTGTTATTTTAATTTCCAAATCTCATTGTGTTGCTCATTCATTACATGTTCCTGATAGTCAGAGGGGGTCTGAGTTACAGGGGGCTGGCTCAAAGTCAGGAGGGAAAAAGGAGTCTAAAAAAAAGAGGAAATGTAAAACACAGCTGGCCCTTGAAAGCGCAAGGTAAGAGGGCTTATCAAGGATATATTCATATCAACAGCATCATATTTTACATTGTGCAACAGCAGCAAATGTATCTCAAACAGAGTGGAAATTGCATAAACAGCTTAGGATATCTTAAATGTATACTGCAGTGCACCCCAAAATATATAAATAAATATTTTTTTAATCTCATCCTTAAAAGTCTTAGTGGAACATGAGGCATTAAAGGGTTAGTTCACCCAAAAATGAAAATTCTGTCGTTAATTACTCACCCTCATGTCGTTCCACACCCGTAAGACCTTCGTTCATCTTCAGAACACAAATTAAGATATTTTTGATAAAATCCAATGGCTCTGTAAGGCCTCCATTGCCAACAAGATAATTAACACTGTCAGATGCCCAGAAAGCTACTAAAAGTTACACGCTCCGAACCACTGATTCGAAACAAAAGATTCGTAAAGCTATGAAGCTTCATGAATCAGTGTTTTGAAATCGCCCATCACTAGATATTGTTGAATAAAGTCGTTATTTTGTTTTGTTTTTGCGCACAAAAAGTATTCTCGCCACTTCATAACATTAAGGTTGAACCACTGTAGTCACATGAACTGTTTTAAATATCAAAAATAACCAAAAATATCTTAATTTGTGTTCTGAAGATGAACGAAGGTCTTACGGGTGTGGAACGACATGAGGGTGAGTAATTAATGACAGAATTTTCATTTTTGGGTGAACTAACCCTTTAAAAAAACACCAACAACAAAAGAACTATACATCTTGACACATTTTTTGGGTGAACTATTTCTTTAAAGTCATCATGATATTGCATAATGTGACATTTCTCTTCACAATAAGACCAAGATCCCTCATTTAGAAAATATTTAGGATCAATTTTGATTTCATTGAATTCATGCCTTGAAAAACTGTATGTAATTGTACAGAATGTATAGTTTAGGTTTCTCTTCCCACTGACTTGTTGAAAGTATATTTATTATTGTGCTGCAGCTGGGTGTGTATTAAATATATTTTAATGCAATATGGTGCCCAAGTGGAGCTTTGTGACATCAATAGCTGTAAATTTTTTTAAAAAATGGGTTGGAAACAATGTCCCCCAAGAGTATCACAACAGGGTCCCATCTGCTGGGTACAAATACATTTAGAGGCAGTGTATTAGATTTAAGAAAGCCAGACATTGCTTCTGGTTAGATGTTCTCTCTGGGCTCAGTGTGCCAGGCCTGTATTTTATTGTTACAAGTTGACATACTGCATGCTGAAATGTTAATGTGCTTTGATTAGCTTTCACAGAAAATATACAAGGCTTTATAAAGCAATTATGTAGTATGATAATTAGTTGTAATAATAAATCAATTCAAGACTTTCTTTTGATTTTTATTACTTTTGTCTTGGCTCAAAATTGATCTTTCTTCCTAATCAATTTGCAAATAATGGCATGTTTTGCTTGTAAAATAGGCCTGATGGTCTTGGAACAGTAACGGTGGAAGAAAAAGAACGCTTTGAGGAAATCAAAGAGCGATTACGTGTCCTTCTGGAGAATCAGATCACAAACTTTAGGTGAGTATGTAGACGTAAGGCCTTTATTGAACATTTCACGATCTGTGCTATAGCAGGAAGACTGCGTACACCAGTGGTTCTCTTGGTTTGTTTCAAGAACATCGAGTGCAATCCAATATCTCATTCAAATTTTAGTAGACAAAAATGTCCTTTAAAATCATACATTAAAAATTATATCACCATGGACTGGATAGGCCCAATAATATGCAAATTATTAAGCCGAGTAGTGAAATTGACAATTTTGTAAACACATAAACAACAGCAGAGTTGATTTATTTGCTTAATGCACGGAACAAATGCTGGGCCAAATATTGTATTAGGCTGAATATGAGAAGTGCACAGCCATTAAGAGCATAAACATATCAATGTGATTTCAACAACAGAGCTCAAATTATAGCCTGTGCAAATCAAACAAGACACTCGCATGTGGTTTCATTTTTCTCAGTGCGTCTTTTACCTTGTACAGATTTGTTTGTGGTTTTCAGCATTTGACGTCAGCCGCAAAAGATCTGTTTCTTTAAAACAGTTGCACTGTATTATTCACATTTAGCATTGTGTTGTTTTTCCTTGCTTCCATAACCCATTTTTGGTTCTCAGCCCACCAGTTAAGAACCGCCGATGTACGCCGTTCTGTTTTTTTCTCGACATTGCATCCAAAAATATAAGTGTATAGGATTTTCTATAGACACAATGCAATTTTTGTTGTTGTAGGTATTGCTTTCCATTTGGTCGCCCTGAGGGAGCATTGAAAGCCACTCTGTCTTTGCTGGAGAGGGTAATGACAACATTGCTTATATTGATTCAGAGTAGCAGCAGTAGAAGGAAAAGAAAAGCAATTGATGGTATTTTGTTCAGTACCGCCTGCCTCTGTTTACTTGTTCTGCCATGCATCATTATTTCAAATTAAAAAAAAAAAAAAGTTTTAAAAAGTATGACTCATTCATACTAGGAAAACAACATTTATGTCACAAGATAAAAAAAAATTTGGATTTGTGTTTTTTCACAGGTGCTTATGAAGGACATCGTGACCCCAGTGCCACAGGAGGAAGTCAAGGCTGTCATTCGTAAATGCTTAGAGCAAGCAGCTCAAATTAACTACCAGCGCATCACTGACTACGCCAGAGTAGAAGGTGACTAGCATTACCCTCTTCTTTCACAGCGTTATGATTTTAAAGCACTTAACTATATGTTGATTTGAACCAGCAGGGAACTTTTGTACTTTTTTCCACTTTTTTTACTCTGTTTCCATTCATTTGAATCAATTTAAAGCATAAACTGTGGTCCATATTTGAATAATGTGCTTTGAGTAAATTTTTCTACTTTCAGTTTGTGAGAGGAAAAGAAATTTAGGTTTGGGTAATTAAGCTTTTGTTTAAATTATAGATGTATTTTGATGGGATACAGTTAAGCACATACATGGGATTTTTTTATTTTTTACAATTTTTCCCCATAAAAAATCTTTATTTTATTTTATTTTACACCAGAGCACACTCTTGAATTACGCAGCATCTGTCTTGTTTGAAATAATATACTTATTTATTCTAAGGTCAATTACTGCTTTTGTTTCTTTCTCCGTTTTCAAGAAAAGTTTAAATGTCTTCTTGTCCATTCTCCTTTTGTGGACTTGTGTGTAAAAATGCATTCAAATCCACACAAAGAAGAGCTTCTGACCATTTCCTATGTGTTGCGATAACATAGAAGATTGGATATTGGACATTTTTCAGATGCTCTCCACGCATTCTCTTTTCAATTATTATGGCTCAGATCAGGATGATAAATGACATCAGGGTAGAGAAATGGTTACAGAGGAGGAAAAGGAACAAGGAAAATGAGTCAGTGAACAGAAAGGAATGCAGGAATGAGGACGAATCTTGCGGTGAAATAAATTAAGTATGTGGGAAGGAGCGCTTGAAGGGTGGAAGAGCCCATTAGAGGAAAACAGGTTGAGGGAAAGAGCAATGAGATGAAGAGGGAAGCGTCCATGAAACAATGCCAGGCTGGGCAACAAGCGTGAAAGAGGATTAAAAAGAAGCAAAAGATGGGCAGTAAGGATGGGTTTCTGCTTGTACAGGAGTAGAAGGCATTGTGGGCTGGTTTTGAGGAGGATGTTTGTGTTTAGATGTTTGAAGATATTTTTAAATCATCTCTCTGAATGAATGCTCAAATCATTGGTTCTGTCGCTTATTTCGAACAAGGTGACAAACCACTGATACAAATGGTACAAATGGCTGACAATCTTTTAGAACACATTATCAGTTTACAAGTGTGCCTCTCTAATGGGCCATGACTGCTTGTTCCCTGATGAAATTAAGTGACACAATTTCCTTAAAAGAACAACTCACCCAAATATGATTCTGTCATCAATTACTCACCCTCATGTCATTTGAAATGCACATGGTTTTCTTTTCTTTAATACAAGACATATGAAATATTTCGCTTACTGTCTGCTGCCCTTTTCCATACAACAAAAGTGGCTGGCGGCTCTGAAAAGGTTTTGAAAAGCACAAAAACACAATAAAAATAGCATAAAATCAGTCAGAATTTGAAAATTGTGTGTTTCAAGTGACAGTTTTAATTTTGGGTGAACAATACACTACTATTCAAATCTTTGGGGTCGGTAAGATTTTTAAATGCTTTTGAAGGAAGTCTCTTATGGTCATTAACGGTGCATTTATTTTAAAGTGATAGTTCACTCAAAAATGAAAATTCTGTCATCTTTTACTCACCCTCAAGTTGTTCCAAACCTGTATAAATTTCTTTGCTCTGCTGAACACAGGAATGTATTTGGGAGAATGTTTGTAACCAAGCAGATCTCGCCCCGACACTGACTACCATAGTAGGGAAAAAAATACTATGGTTGTCAGTGGGGGACGAGAGCTGCTTGGTTACAAACATTCTTCCAAATATTGTCCTTTGTGTAAATAATGACAGAATTTTTAAGACACATGCATTTTCAGTGTCACATGATCCTTCAAAATGTTGATTTGTTAAAAAACGGTTGTGATGCTTAAAGGATTAGTTCACTTTCAAATTAAAATTTCCTGATAATTTACTCACCCCCATGTCATCCAAGATGTTCATGTCTTTCTTTCTTCAGTCGAAAAGAAATGAAGGTTTTTGATGAAAACATACCAGGATTTTTCTCCATATAGTGGACTTCAATGGAGCCCAAATGGTTGAAGGTCAAAATTACAGTTTACAACAATCCCAGATGAGAAATAAGGGTCTTATCTAGAGAAACCATTGCTCATTTTCTAAAAAGAAATTAAACATTTTATACGTTTTAACCATAAATGCTCATCTTGAACAAGCTCTCTTCTTCTTCTCTATTTGAATTCCAGCAGTGTAGACACTGCTAAGTGTATTACTGCCCTCCACAGGTCAAAGTTAGAACTAAATTGTCATATACAATATTCTAGTGCAAGTATATAACAATTAGTTCAAACTTTGACCTGTGGAGGGCAGTAATACACTTAGCAGTGTCTACACTGCTGGAATTCAAATAGAGAAGAAGAAGAGACCTAGTTCAAGATGAGCATTTATTGTTAAAACGTATAAAATGTTTAATTTCTTTTTAGAAAATGAGCAATGGTTTCTCTAGATAAGACCCTTATTTCTCATCTGGGATTGTTGTAAACTGTAATTTTGACCTTCAACCATTTGGGCTCCATTGAAGTCCACTATATGGAGAAAAATCCTGGTATGTTTCCATTTAATTTGAAAGTGAACTAATCCTTTAATACTCTTGTGGAGATTCAAAAGAACAGCATTTATTTGAAATAGAATTTTTTGTAATGATACAAAAGTCTTTACTGTCACACTTGATCCATTTAAAGCGTTCTTGCTAAATAAAAGTATTCATTTCTTTCCGAAAAAAAAATCTTTCTTACCCAAACATCTGAACAGTAGTGCACCTTTAAATGTTTTCTTAATTTTTAGTGTCTCTTAGTGAGAATTTAAGGGTGATTGTAGTTTAAGGGTTTTAACCATCAAATCATGTTGTATTATCCAACCCTTTCCAAAAACTGATTTTATTTGTCTTAATGAGAACTTCCCTTAACACAAGACATCCCTTCACCATATCCCAACCCTTGACCCCCTTTCCTCTGACCCCAAACTCTTGCATGCCGCAATCCTCTTTTTCTTCAGGAAAAAAGAGGGAAATGTATGATCATCCTGTCTACTCCTTGGCAACACAAGTGATGGATTTAACCATCCGTGAGTAACAACTCCTCACCCCTCATTATTTACCTCTTTCATCAACTCAACCCTCCATGTCGCACCCTTCTCTGAAGTTTTCTGTTTTGCCATTTTCATACAGATGACAGACACTGAGTAGAGAACGATACGTAATGTTCCGATTCCAATTTCTTTGGCAGAGATGTTCCATCTGTTTGTAATACGACATGACTGATGCATTCGTTCTGCTTCCTCTTGTTCATTTTTGGTTGAAGCTCCTGTTTGTGACTTGAATGCATTTTTACTTTGCTCGCTATTTTACTTTGTCTGAGTGTATATCGTTACTGTGGTGTGGTAGGTGGTTTCACTGGGGGGTTCCAGACTCATCAACAGGTGACTGAGCTACCGGGAGAGCAGGAGTTAGTACACGTGTACGAGCTATAACTTACGTGTTCCAACATCACAAGTTTGTCTTGTTCGTGATTACTACAGCTGTGTTCAATTTGTCATGCAACCGAACAATGGCTATTGTCTCTTTGTTCAGTATGTCGTTCAGTTGCTACTTTGCTATGTGTTTTTGTTCTTGTCGTTCCAGGTAAATATCTACATGCGTGTTTATTTGTCATTGTTATTTTTTTTTATTATTATTCTATATCCAATACATACTAATTCTCTGGAGAGTGACCAAGAGTGAAATTACCACGGATTCTGCAGTGACTTTGGGCTAAAACATGCCACCTTGAGGAATAATTCTTTTTCCCTCCAGTTCTCCCTTTTCTCTCTCCCTTGTTTCTCCCTCTCTTTATGTTGCTCTGACTCTCTTTTCTCTTCTCTCTCTCTCAAGTTGAGAAAACTCTAAAGGATCAGAAGGATCCAGGTGAAGCTATGTTTGACGTCATCCCCTGTCCCCTTCAACACATCCTGGCATATGCACATGACACGATTACAGAGATGACTTTTTTTAGTCTAAAAGTCCTGTATACACCATGACACAAGGTCCTCCCTTGTGCACTTCTTTATTTGTGAAGAAAGTATTCTTCTATAAATATATGCACAAAATTTGGGTAAAACTTATTTTGCGTTACATTGAGACTTTAGAAATTGAAACTGAGCCTTTTAGCACTGCACAGTCTGCCTAATGGTGTTACATTATGCAGACTTACAAGAAGTAATACTATCTTTCACAAATATTTAGTGGCAGTTTTTTCAATGTGTTAAAATGTGAGTGGAGAATGATTTGCAAATGTTTCTCAATAAAGCACTGGGAATAAGATAACTGAAGTATATCTGAATCTTGACATCAATGGATTTTCTAAATAAGTGGTTCTCGACTGGTTTTGCTTCAGGATTTAGATGTTTCATTGGGCACCAAGTGGTAAATCTAAAGTATCAAACAGTTTTTCATGGGAAAGTAAAACAAAAAATAGAATTTTATTAATATTAATCCAAAATATATGATCCTCAAACTTTTTTATTTTATTTTTTAGTTTTGAGGTTGAAATTATGCGAAATACTTTGTCTAATTTGGCTAGATTCTGTCCAGTGACAAATGAAGTTTCTTCTAAAGTGTTGTAGAGTTTGATTGGACGCAATACATTTGACATCAACAACAAAATGGAAAGCCAGTTTGTTGCATTAAGCTTTGTTTTTTCCTATCAGAATCACAACCCACCAGTTGAGGACCACTTTTCTAAATCACCATCCATTTAAGAGATATTTCGCTTCTTTAATTCTCAGTCCTAGTTTTAGAAATTTGACATTTTGGACACATTGAAAATAGATAAAGTATGAAATTTGGATAATGATAATCATAGATTATCATTAGATCCATTGTCATTACTTTATCATGTTGTGTTGATGACATCATGGCCTTAGGAAGAGTTAGAATGAGCTTCTATCAGATATTAATGGTTCAGAGTGTAGTAAATTTCAGTATAGTTCCCCACAACCCCATTAATAACCCACAAATTTAACAGACTGATAAATCAATGGCATAAAAGTGAACATTTCACACTCTAGACACCAAGATTAAAGAGTCAGACAAAATGATAAATAAGTAATGTCCTTCAAGACTGAAGTAGCATTTCAGTCAATAAATTAAAGATTTTTTTTTTTTTCTCCTTCAGTGGAGACCTCAGCATTGCTGAGTTGGTCGGTATTTTGCTTTATTTCTTTAGCTTTTTTTTCTTCTTTTGGTTTTCTGTCTTATTCATTTCATCTTGTTTAGACAAAAGTTGATTATATGTTAAAATCAGAAACACTATTGTGTGTCCTGATGTCCTCATTTCATCAAAGTCTTGCATATGTCTGACAATCCGGTCTGCTCTTTCTCTCATATGTTGGCCTTAAATGAAATCTCCTACTAATTAATAGTAATATACCGAGATAGATAAAAATACAGTATTAGTATTAAATGTATATACAGTGGGGTCTAAAAGTCTGTGTCCACATTAAATATCTCGAATTCAAACCTGGAATTAAAGTTTTAGGGTTTAGGAAATGTTATGATGTGAAATAAATATGGCAAAAATGATTTCTTCTGTTCCAATTTTGTAGAAATTTAAGGGTCAGATGTTTTTGCTTCAATGCAGAAGATAAATTTTAAGAAATTTTGTGTTAATTTTGATTCACCTAAATTATTATGTCATCATTTGCAGTGTTGGGGGTAACGCATTACAAGTAACTTGAGTTACGTAATCAGATTACTTTTTCAAGTAACTAGTAAAGTAACGCATTACTTTTTCAATTTACAACAAAATATCTAAGTTACTTTTTCAAATGAGTAACGCAAGTTACTTTTTCACATTTATTGACTGACATGTTGTCCCCATGTTGTGAGAAATAAAGTGCAGAGATATTGTGTGCGCTGTGTAAGCATGATGGTTATTGTAGTTCTAGACTAAATGTGAACATGCATTTACTCATCTCACTTGCACAAAAACATTCAGTATTCCTCAAAATGAATAAAAACAGTGAAATGCAATCTCAGAATTTTTGCAAACCTGTAATAATTCACTATATTAAATTACACAAATATACCTTATGTATTTAATCTCAATTATTAACCAATGTCTCTGCTGCTGACCTTCAATATATCTAATTCAGCCATACTAATAAGCAGAAATACTTTAGATTAGATTTAGAAATAAGAACTAGAACTTCCTTCTCCTGTATCCTATTCTTCTTAAATCCAGAACGGCAGCACATCTGAAAGGTTCGTTTGAGCTACGCCCTCTACTGTACAGGTGTAAATATGCTTTTCCTTCAGCCTGAGGCTTATTGATTTCACTTTTGGTGTGAAAGGGCCTTTTTTGCCAAAAATAGAACTTTTTTGTTATTAAAAAACAAACAAACAAGCAAGCCCAGCCCCGGTGAGAAAAAGTAACGCAAAAGTAAAGTAACGCATTACTTTTCATAAAAAGTAACGAAGTAACGTAATTAGTTACTTTTTTAGGGAGTAACGCAATATTGTAATGCATTACTTTTAAAAGTAACTTTCCCCAACACTGATCATTTGTAATGATGAAATGTTTATTAAATCAGAAAAATGCAAAAAAGAACCGCTTGTGGTCTCAAGACTTTTGAACCCCAATTTAGTTGAAAGCTTTTTTTTTTTTGCCTCAAAGATTACAAATAACTGATTTAGAGGAGCATTCTAGTGTCTCTGACATCAGTTAGGCATCTTTTCTTGAAGTGTTATGAGTGTCATCAACAGTGTTGTCATTTCTGCATGCTCAGGTATTTATGACCTTAGCTTCTTCAAACTGCATTGTAGTGCTCATGACATCATAGATTCATAGAATAAATAAATGAATCAACCACTGTAATATTAATTGTCCCTCTTCTCCCCACCATTCTGCTCCAGAGAATGTAGCTAACCTAGCTACACCTGCTAAAAAACTGGAGCATGTCATCCGCCTGGCGGAGTTAGTCATTGAGGTTCTACATCAGAACCAGGACCACCACGCAGAGGTGAGCCTGGACTCGCTTTCTCTTTCCCTTACATTCACTCTCTTTTTTTCTTTATCTGGTATAAAATAGGGTTGATTTAAAAGGACCAGTGGCTCCTCTGTTTCAAAACAGGCAGCTGTGCAGTTTGCACAGTGCAATTTGTATTAGTGTAAATTAGTGAAACAGCAAGAGTTCACTCTCCCGTGAGATCCAGGTCTCTAAACCACTTTCCCTGGATCTATACTCTAAAGAAAGCCTCAGAATACAGATTGTTTCTGTGTTCTGAATGTTAGATAGATTCCTTTGGAATGCCTATGAAAATAATTGACCTGTTTCAACAGTTACTACTCTAAGAACAAATGCATAATTGGCGTTATCCGAGATGCAATTTTAAAGTATTAGGAAATCCATGGTCTTCCTGAGATTTATAGATTTACTCTATCTTTCTGAATATGCTTAACAGGCTGCGGTCACAAGTACAGGAGACCAATCGGTACAGTATCATGTTTCTTTTTTTCTTAAGTTGTCATCACATAGTGTACCTTTTCCCTCAAGCATGTCGATTCACGCAGTTAAGGGCTTTTCTGTTATGTCTGGGTTGATGGGGCAAGGCGATGCTTAAAGAACATGATGGAATTGACATAAAGTGTTTAGCTTTGGTCTCTTTTGGATTTCTGGGAAATGAAATATCTCCCCCCCCCCCCCCCACACACACACTGATCAAAATGAACAAATGAGCAAAATATTTGAGTTTAAGCACTTTATCTTAAAGACATTATGATAGAACCATCTGTAAATCATACATTTGTGAAACTACAATGCTAGAACTTTATTGCTGCCCAACTGGTAGCATCATATTATATAACTATATGAGGGCCATTTCAACCTTAGAGTAAAAATATCTCCCAATTTTGACTTTAAATCTCACCATTGCGACTTTGTTTCTCATTATTGTGACTTTAAATCTCGCAAATGTGACTTTTTATCCAAAATTTTGGGAAAAAAAAAAATTGTTTATAATCAACACTTTGCACATACATCACTCTCTACATGTTCATGTTTTTCCTCACCATTCACTCCATGGTGTTGTTGCAGGGAAAAGAGGTATGTGGTTCAAATGAATGCAATGAAAAAAGCCCCTTACTGGCTTGTGCATGAGCTATGAAGGGTTCCCTTCCCCTGTAATGTCCCATTCCTCACAACGTGAGGGAATGTATTGCCGCGTCCGACGTGGGTTTGTCTTAATTCCTCAGCATTGTGCCTGTCAAGTCTCCCTTCAAATTTCTTGAAAGGCTTGCGTCCCCCACTGGCAAGGTCAATGCTCAATGATTCCTTTGCTTCCAGGGGGGAATGTTTACCCACCTGCCACACTAGTTGTGCCACCCTAACCTTTCCCAATTAGATGTGTTCCCTTCTGCTAGTGTACTTGAACTAGAGGTCTTCTCAAGTCCTAAGATCTGTACCCGACCCGAATCAATTCTTTTCTGAACCCGACTTGCATAAATGAATTTTTTAAAAAGGAAAATCCGACCGAAACAGACCTGATAAAATTAGACCAGAGTTCGACGCAACCTGATGACAATTTCCTTTCAAACCCGAATAGACCCCAATGTAACAGGCAGCAACGTCTACACATGCTCGCAGCCCTGCATGCCAGTGGCGAGTGCTTACTTTTTCAACCTGGTTTGACACAGGCGAAAATCAGAGACAACAAATAAGAAACACAAGGGCAAGTGTACTGTAGATTTAAAAATATTACCATCTTCCAACCTTATGTAGATGAAATTCATTCTCTGTTTTACGTTAGTTACATTGTTAAGCCATGTTGCCAGATAATGTAGACTATACCTTGTGTATATCACAAATGTGGGAGAATATGTTTTCTGTGGATGAAAATATACAGTTATGGTTTAATTTTTGTTAATTTGATTTATTTATTTATTTATTTATTAAACTGCATTTAGATAGTTTTGTGTAATTGATATCTGGCAACAGTACAAAGTTTTTTCACTTGGGTGAGCAATGAAAATTTGTTAAACGAATGAAACAAATAATGGAAAGTTGGCAATTTTTTAAAAGAAATTATGTTCTTCTCTGGTCAATTCTGAAAAAGCAGATTTAATGAAAATTACTTAAGACCAGAGACTACTACTATCAGACGTTACCCGTGTCCAAGGCACTCGCTAAAGTTTTGGACCCGAACCTGCTCAGGTCTTGGGTCAGACGTCGAGTTTTCTGATTGAAGTGGACCCGTGAAGACCTCTAACTTGGACTTAACAACCCCTCAAAATGACCAAACCAATGTCATAACATAGCCCTCTTCCCAGGACCACTCTTGCTGATTTTAATTTACAGTAAAGCTTTTTTTTTTTTATTGCGTTCAATCAGTATGTTAATGTTAACACCTACCCAGCGCTCCCAGATTAGCAAGAAGGGCCTTGGGGAAGGATTCATGAGTTGCTTGGATTTGGTGTCTCTTATCGCTCTTTTCCCCACTTTTTTACTTGTCTGTCTGGTTAAGCTCAGCCATATGCATTGCCCTGCTACACTAGCAAATGCTATATTAAATGCTAATGTTATGACCCAAGTAGCTTTTTCAAGAGTTAATTATGAAGCATTCAGGTAAGTGCTATGGTAAGTCTGGTGTTAGAGCTTGCTATCCCTTTGTAGCAGAGCGGATTTGGGGGAAATGTTTCGAGGCTCTTTGAAGCTGTGGGTTTAAAGGGGTAAAAAAGGACATAGCATGCAACCAAAGGGAAGGATTAAGCCTCTTAAAAAGGCTGATCAGATCCCTGAATGGGTTTATCACTGGTCGGTTGTTTTAATTAGAAGAAAAGCGTTTTATGCCAAGACTGCAAGTAAGCCTGATTGATCCAAGAAACTCCTGCTCAATACCTCACTACAGGCCCAAAATTTATGGTCACTTTAAGAGATTAAAGGAGAAATATTCGTCAAACCATATTACTTTGCCAAGTAAAGAAGCCTGCTGCTTGCTTGCAGTCTTTGGCGTGTCAGGGACGGCAATGTTGCATGATCGCAAGACACATCCCCATCCCGACGGTAGGGATGCAGTGATGTGAACGGTTGAACTACATCTTCCATTTGGAGGGCAAAAGCATGCAGGGATTTCTACCTCACTTGCATGAGAACTGCACCTCCTCTGGCATCTTGACTCCACTGGGAATTGACCTGATATAGGAAAACTTGAATGACCTCTGGTCACAAATATACAAACATTTGCAACACAAGATTTTTGGTGTATTGCAATTTTTTAGATTTGAATGACAGGCCCTCTTATTAAAGGAGTTTTTAGTTTTTCTCTTATTTTGATTAACATGTTTAATTCAGAGGGCCTCAGAATTCTTGAGATATGCAACTTTCAATGGAATATTCACAAATTTCTTCTTATGGTGAAATGTTTTTCACAATGTTTAGACTTGGTTTCATAGTAGAATTTTCTGTGTTGCAAATTTACAAATGGTTTAATCTAAGTTCAGTTTCAAAGTCCATAATGCTAAACTTTTTACCTCAGCCCTTTACCCTTGTAAACTGGTTATTTGAATGCCTTATCTATTTAATTAACATTATGACCTCGAACACTAAAGCAAAATATGAAGCACTTATGGCTCAAATGAAGGGCCATTAAAAATGATTACAAAGTGAATGTGTGAAATTTCATATGGCGGACTCTTAACCAGTTTACAATCTTTTTCTTGCCCGAGCTTACCTTATACACTTATGATTTCTAACTCTCTGCTACTTTTTCCATTCTTTCTTCCTTTCCTGAACTATCAAGGCCTTTGCATGGTGGTCAGACCTGATGGTGGAACACGCTGAGAACTTCCTGTCGCTCTACGGTGTTGATATGGATGCTGCTCTTGAGATCCAGTCTCCTGAGAGCTGGGACAGTTTCCCACTCTTTCAACTTCTAAATGATTTTCTCCGTGCCGACTGTAAGCACTTCTGCCATCACTTGTGGCGCTTTTCCACTGCATGGTACGGCTCGCTTAAATAGTACCACCGAGGTTCCAAGCAAGCCGTACTGATACTAAAAAACGTGACGTGTAAACACAGCAGATCACTGATTGGTTAAAGAGAATCAATACTACCAGCGTCATTAGATTTGCGACACGAGGCACCAAACCCGCATTATAGCAGCATTATAATTTGTTCGCATTACTTTTTTAAACGACTTGGAAAAAAAGAAATGGCTGAATCATGGTCAGTAGACGTTCCTCTCGTTGGTAGCCAAGGAGCGGATCCATGGCAGTAGAGGCGGCGCAACTATAACAATCAGTCTATAATCCCACCCACTTTGAAGTGGTACTAACTGCAGTGGATAAGCAAAGCGAGCCGAGTCGTACCACACAGTGGAAAAGCGCCATTGGTTAAGAGTTCTGAAAGTAAAAGTATTATAATTCTGGTTAAAATGGCTATGATAATGTAAAAGTTGGGTATGTTCTTCTCAAAATTGTCATAGCTTGGTATTTTCTCCTGTTTTTACAGATCACCTGTGTAATGGAAAGTTTCACAAACATCTGCAGGACCTTTACGCCCCTCTTGTGGTGCGATATGTGGATCTTATGGAGTCCTCCATCGCTCAGTCCATTCACAGGGGATTTGAGCGGGAGTCATGGGAACCTGTAAAGTAAGACACCACTTTCTCAACAATGTGTGAGGTGACCGGGAGCCAGGGCCTTTCAGGACAAAAACATCACCAAAAAAATCAAAAATCAAATATACATGAGATAGCAGGTGCAGGCATATCCTCAACCTTTGACGGATATTGTTCTCTGCAAAATCTATGCAGTTCATTGAATTAAACAGTTTAGTATCCAGGTAAAGTCTAACGGCAGTTTGTTTACGCAATTGGAACCATTATAATTCATTTTTCTAAATAGAGTGACCTCCTTAACCATGCCTTACATGAGAAAGCTGCTGAACATAAGAGGAAGTTCACCAAATCCACAATCTATCAGGATAGTCTTCAGTCAGTGTCTTGCCGGTTTCCATCTTTTTTTTTTTTTGTGAACTAACCCTCATATTGTGTGCTTTTAAAAAAAATGCTTTTTATGTCCTAATCAATTGTTCTGTCATGCTTGATTTTGGTTTGCATGTTGATTTTAATGATTTTGAACCAGATCCCAGTGAACAGATAACACAATTTAGATGACCTGCTATCTTTAGAAAAGATACAGCCTAGTCAAATATTCCCAGCCTAACACAATACTCTTCTGTCAATTAAGCTGATGCCCCTTGAGAAATATGTCAGTATGGTTTCCCTCATTTGTTTGCTGTCTGTTTGTATGTGTAAAAACCCCACCATCGTCCTATAATCTTTCAAGCTGCTGTTTGTTCTTGCTGTGGAAAAATTCAGCTTTTACTTCCTTTTTATATAATTGTGCTGTTATCTATATTATTGACCACATGTTTCTTTCTACTCAGGTCTTCTGTTTAAATGTGCTGTAGATTCCCTCCATACATTTAATGACCAGTTTTTATGTGTCTGCTCTTTATGTGTAAAGATGGTCTTTTCCATTTCTCAGTTTCTATTTTTGTACTGTATGTCTTACATTGCTTATTTGCAGCATTCCACACTGCCACTGTTATGGAATTTTTTTGTTTCTTTTGTCTGTTTCTGCAGGAGTTTAACAAGTAATCTGCCCAATGTGAATCTACCAAATGTGAACCTCCAAATTCCCAAAGTACCAAATCTTCCCGTGCCAGTAGCAGGACTATCTGTTAACCTTCCACAAATGCCTAGCTTTTCCACTCCGTCCTGGATGGCTGCTATTTATGACTCTGAGTGTGTATTCAATGCATTTACCTGAGATCTGATGCATTTAAAAGTCTTCTTGGCATGAAAATGTTTTGAGTGGGGTTAGTTAACTTATCGCCAGATAAGCATTATTGCACTGCAAGATATTTGCTCAATTTGACAATAGTTAAATGACGTTCAGATCATGGCTGTATATAAGACAACTACAAGTCAAGATGACTTGTCTCTAGAATCATTCTCATGTCAAGTAGCCTGCAAAGGGTTCCAGACAGGCTTATGTGATTTTGTTATTTGAAATGAGAACTGAAAAGCTCTTCATTTTCCTCAATGTGCATGCCATTGAGGTTAGACTGTGGTGGTGAGATCTGGATTGCAACCCAAACCTACAGTCAAGCCGATGTTTGTTATTCAAATACAATTCTATACAATATAGCAAGTACTATAGATGGCCTTAAAGCTAAGACACATTGACTGACAGCTATTAATTTTTGACTAAAACTGTAAGGAAACAACTCATTATGGAATAGTTCTTTTTGATATCGTGGGGTCTTTAAGTTTAGTTATCCCTCTCATTCCTCCTCTTCCCTAATTCAGACCAATGCCATTGTATTCAATATTTAGCTACTATTTTATTCTCTTTTAGCAAGTGATTGATGTTGATTCTTTATTCAGAACTACTGGTAGAATTATCAGAAATTTCAATGGTAAGAAAAAATGTTCCTCGAGAATAGCTGAGACAGAAAGGTGTTCTAAAAAGTTAAGAGACGTTGGGTTTTGTTTTGTGTGGAAGGTACCAGTGGGTGTGGGTTGGTGGAACTCCCTGCCTGGTTGTAGCTCTGTCACTGCGTTGGTAGCTGATGCTCTGAAGTAGGCATTACTTCAGTGTAGCTGGCATCCAAGGCAGTAGAAACTAACACCCAACGAGTTCAAACATCAGAGTGGGCTTCTTTTTCAACAAATACACTAGAACGGCATCACATTTACTGTTGATCACCGAATCATACACATTTTAATAAGGAAATTATAATTTTGAATTTTCATTTCTTGAACCTAACCAATTCCAAGATAGGAGCATGATTCACTCTTATGTTTTAACTCTTCCCTGGCCCTTACAACACATCTTTCTACTCAGGATGGCAGCGTCCTCAGAGTCGACTGCATGGTGTGTTTTGATCTCGGGAGCTCCTTTAGTCTTGGTGGGCATGGGTGGTGAGAGAGAGCCTTTACCTACTTTAATACTTTGGCTTAAATGTATAGTTTACCCAAAAGTGAAAAATCGTTTACTCACATCATGTCATTCCAAACCTGTCTGATTTTCTTTCACTTTTTTTTTTTTGTCCACACAATGAAACTCAATGTTTTGGACCCCATTGACTTTCATTATACGGACAAAAACATTCTTCAAAATATCTTTTGTCATGAATTTGAAATGACATGGGGGTGAAAAAATGATACAGAATTTCCATTTTGGGGTTAAATTTCCTTTAAGAATTATATTGTAGGCTATATTTGAGAAGTCTTTAACGTTAACTTCAAGGAGTAATGATTCTCCTACTCCTACTAGATCTTAAGATGGCTTCACCTTAAAGCACCATCTTGCTTTCCATCTGTTAGTTTGCAGCAGTACCCGTGTAAGCCTTCTCTCACCATGACATTCCCAGACCCCTCTCCTTTAGAGCAAGTTGACAGAGCAAACTATGCATGAATTTAGGTCAGTCCTACAAGGTTTAATAACCACGCAAGGTTATTGATGTGTTTTGTAAACACACCTATCTTTTATTTTGCCATGCACCGATTGTGCAATCACATTCATAAATTACTCATTCCATTTCTGAGGGTCAAACTTTAGGACTGCCAGTTGGTGTATGGCTAAAATAAAGTGATCTTAAAAGCTTAGAGCCTCTGCATCTTCCTCAGTACCTGGATATCTTGAACACTTGACATCTAATGTCTTATTATACCTGGCAGCAATGGCTCGGGAACATCAGAAGATTTGTTCTGGAAGTTGGATGCCCTACAGACCTTCATCAGGGACCTACACTGGCCGGAAGAAGAGTTTGCCAAACACCTGGATAACCGTATGAAGCTCATGTCAAGTGACATGATCGAGACGAGCGTTAAACGGTAAAATAGTATCTCGTAACTAAACAGACTCAAAATGATTGATGGTACACATGAAGATTTGAAACATGTTTTAAATATGAATGAAATTTAATGCAAGATGACTCTTTTATTTCACAACCTTTGCTGGTCAACAGCACCAGGGGAGCGTTTGAATCGAAGCTGACCAAAAGCAGCCGTTCCACAGACTTTCGCATCCCACTGTCCTTATGCACCATGTTTAATGTGATGGTGGACGCCAAGGACCAGTCTGCCAAACTGTGTGCAATGGAAATGGGCCAGGAGGTAATTGGCAGAACTTTTTCTGATTGTTGTGATAGACAAAAGCTTTATCTATGTTGGTATTTTCACACATCATCCTCAGGAATGCCAGAAACATTTTCGGAGATTTAATAACATTATGCAGTTGTTAATGAGAATACTTTCATAGAATTGGAAGTGTATAAAGAATATGTTCTTTTCCAAAAGAGTCAAAAAACTATGAGAAAAATAATAGTACATACATATTTTGGTCTCCATTAATTACAATTTCATGATTGTTCAACCTTGTTAGTATTTATTTTGCAAGACTGCATATTTTAATGAGTAAACCAGTATATTTAGTAACATACAAGCATGAATTTGGCCATAGGCATCTGCATCTTTATGATAAATCTGAATTTGACCATGCTTTCTATTTCTATATAGAATTATCTTTGGTTTAAACAGCTGTGCAGAGAAAAACACAAGCTACAGCTGTCTTTATATATGCATTGTATAAGCTTGCCTAAGTATTTAAACCTGTCTCCACCTTTTAGAAACAGTACCACTCTCAAATCGATGAACTTATTGAAGAGAGTGTAAAAGACATGATTTCTCTTTTGGTGGCAAAGGTACGTTTTGAGAAAACGGTTGACATTACTGGATTGGTATGAGTCTAGTTGAATTGTTTGGTCATTGAGTTATTGGTTTTGTGCCACCTTATCAGTTTGTGGCCATTCTGGAGAGCGTACTTGCCAAGATCTCCAGGTATGATGAGGGAACCCTCTTCTCCTCCTTCCTCTCCTTCACGGTAAGAATGATCTCTTATCCTATTTTCAATTCTAGTGCAAGTCATTTTTGTTTATGTATTTCTGTATTTCAATATGACAGTGTTTTACTATAGAGATTTACTATATATACTGAAAATTCCTTATTTAAAAGGAGCAAAAAAATTGTATTGCACCTTGAAGGAACTTTTTATTCATTTCAGGTGAAAGCAGCATCAAAATATGTGGAAGTCCCTGTGAGTATTAAAAATTCACTGATATTTCTTACAAATCTTTCCAAATCCATTTTATGCAAAACTAACTTTTTCCCTTTTTCCGACTCCCACAGAAACCAGGGATGGATGTCGCGGATGGCTATGTGACCTTTGTCCGTCACTCTCAGGACATTCTGAGAGATAAGGTCAATGAGGAGGTGTATATAGAGAGATTATTTGATGTAAGTAAGATGCCGTAGCCTCCGTGCCTAACAAAGGAGGGCCCATCCAAAATGTGGCAAAACAATGGGGCATATGAGGGATAAGTCACATTTTGAGTGCCGAGCCTGGAGACCTTACATCCAGACACATAAGGCCAATCATGACCTGAAGCTTTCAGTCAGTTCCCTAATGTCTCATTGCTGTGACTTCCTGTTCCAGCTCTCTGTGCTCTGGTGTTTCATTAGCCACGATGCATTGGACCTTTGTGCTCTGGTGTTGTGTTAGCTAATGTGCGTTGGGCTTTATGCTCACAGCAGTTTCTTGTTTAAGAGGCAAAGTGTCACCAAGTGGATTATTTATAAGACAGTGCTCTCAAAAGAGTGAAATTTATTTAAAACCCAAAAATGTGACATTACACACTTAGTTTTTTTTTTTAAACATACATATATATTATAAAATAAAATATATAAAATAAAAATTCTGTCATCATTTACTGACCCTCAAGTTGTTCTAAATCTGTATGAGTTTCTTTGTTCTGTTGAACACAAAAGAAGATATTTTGAAGAACGTTGGTAACCAAATGGTTTCTGGACACCATTGACTTCCATAGTATTTTTTCCATATCATGGAAGTCAATAGGGACCAGCAACTGTTTGGTTAACGTTCTTCAAAATATCTTTGCGTTCAACAGAACAAAGAAACCCATACGGGTTTAAAACAACATGAGGGTCAGTAAATGATGACAGAATGGTGAACTATCCCTTTAATAAAAAATATTTATTATATAATAATAATTTTACCCATATGGTAATCAGGGATTTTGAAACCATCAAAGCAATTCAAGCTTATAATATCAGTTTCGTATTTTTTGCAACTCCAAAAAAACAATTCCCCACTGCTTTAATTAACTTTATTTGGGGACTTTTCTCAGCAAATATTAATATGCAGCTAAATCAATGAATGTTATTAATTTGATTAAAATTTGTAGTTGACTGACAGCACTAATTTTAAACACCAACTCTCAAAGGCTATAAGAGAGCACTGTTCGATTTAGAAAAATAATCCTTTGTGATTTTGTGAACATGTGTCTTCGTTACACAATGGCATATATATGTGTTTATATATTTTAAAAAGAAATGTAACAGATGTGTGGACCAGTGGTTGTTTTGAATACGTGAGTGTGTGTGAGGGTTTGTCAGCATTTTTATTATTATTACTATTATTTAAATTTCTGTTTTTGTTTCTAGTATAAATGTGCGTGTGAACATTTGTACCATACTGTAATAAGAAGTGTGTATCAGAATATTGTGGGGAAAAAAGTGTGTGTGTGTGTGTGAGTGTCTGTTTGACTGTTAGGAAGTGTATTACATAACTTTTTGCTGCTTTACTTGCTTGTGTTTGGAACATTTGTGACACACATCTTATGCATGTCTGTTGGATCTGCCTTTTTTAATTTAAAATTTAGTGCTTGTTATGTGCATTATATTATTTTTTTTTCTCCTCATTTGTAATAATGCATCTAACATCCAACCTCAAAGACCCACACTGAATCAGGCATTATTTCTCTGGTTTTTGCTTTATAGTTTCAGTCTGGCCCTGTTAAAACGTCTTCTCAAGATTTCTGTCCAAACTAATCATCATCAGTGAAAGGCTTAGAGGCATGAAATCAAAAGCAATTATTAAAATAGTAAAATCTAGAATGGCAGCTGCCATGTAGTAACAATTGTTACTGAACATTTTAATGGCAAGAACAGAATGGCATATAGAAACATGCAGGTTTCTGAATGTAAGAATTCACTGAGTCATTCCAGTTTAGTTAAAATGAATTCTTGCTTGGAAATTTGTGTCAAACAGACTGAAACTGTGGAACTTCGTAAGGTTCAGTGTGGTCTTATGAGGTCAGTTGTCAAAAGGCATATTCAGCTGAGGGCTGTTCATCAAAATGATTAGTCACTAATTAATTGCTAATTCAACTATTAAACTTGCATTCAGGGTTAGATTTTTGAACAAACCACTTACCCAAAGTGTTCAATTTTAAAACATACGTGACTCAAAATGTACGTAACTTAAAGCGTACGTAAACATAATTTGTACTGCACTGTAAAAATAGATTTACAAGAAAATCCTATTTTAGTCTTTCTACTTCAAAATTTCATGTTTGATTCAGTGTTACTTGCAGTTTCTTTGTAATTATTTGTGAAATGAGCAATTTCTGAGCGAAACATGTTTCAGCGTAAATCCTACACTAAATTTTTTCAGTGTATGGACATGAATGATATTTCAAATTGCGTGGCTTGTTGGTGAAAAATCCCATATCTTGGGACTAGAACATCAACGGGATCTTACAAGCTGAATATCTCTCTCTCAGCATCATGGTCTGAATAGGGAACTGTAGTGTTTTTTGTTTTGTTTTTTGTAATATGCAACTTGTTTTACAGATTGTGGTTGCATGCAACTACATTTCTGTATGTCTGTTACATCATTTTCATTACATTCTCCCTCTCTAAACACTTTGTACTCACGTTATCCTAACCCTAAGACAGCATCCTGACTCATTCTGCATTCCTTCTAGGACAAAGTGGAACTTATCTCTAAATGTCCTGATGTTTGATCACATTCTGTCGAGTGGCATGAGTTCTAATCAAATAATCTTCCTGTGTACATCTTCTAGCATGACCCACCTCCTAAAAATCCCCACTCATGCACAAACACACACACAGCTCTCAGCCCTGTACACTCACCTGCACTCTCTGCATGCACTGCACGCTCCGACCAGTCACCTCTTTGAAGTGGACAGGCCAAAACAGAAATCGCCGATCAAACCATCAAATGACCCTAATTCAACAAGAAATCTGATGTAATCACATATCAAGCGATCATATTTATAATAAGTTAAACATGAATTGGCAAGCTCTTGAGAACTGATAATAGCCCACTTCAAAACTCCCAGATTGATCTGTTCACATACAGTAGGATACAGCACTTCCTCTTCTAGATGATAGTTTACATCATTCATGCTGTTCTCTTTGAACTACAAAGCATTTAGGTCATTCTGAATATGCATGGTTCTCAGATTTAGAGATTTTCAGAAAGATAAATATGGTTTAAGATAACAGTACAACACTTTTGCCTGCAAGTGCCGTATTCTCACTTTTTTATTAGTTTGTTTCTGAGAATTCTGATTGTGATTGCATTTAATTTTTTTTTTTGCACCTTGGGGAGTTGCTTTTGGGTTCTAGGGTGATTTTTAAACTTTTAACTACATACGCAAGTGCTGTTTTATAACATTAAATATGATTAATGGTATGGAAGATTGTTTCTGCCATGAAATAAAAAATAAAAAAGTGACTTTTTATCTCAAAATAGATATAAAGTCAGAATTGCGTGATATAAAGTCAGAATTGTGAGTCGTAAAGTCAGAATTGTGTGATATAAAGTCAGAATTGCAAGTTATAAAGTCAGAATTGTGTCTTATGTCCAGTTGTGAGGGAAAAAGATGTTTTTGTTCTCAGAATTGTGTTTAGAACTCACAATTCTGACTTTATAACTCGCAATTGCATGTTATAAAGTCTAAATTTCGAGATATAAACTCGTAATTCTAAGGAAAAAAATTCTGACTTTATAAGACACAATTGTGTTTATATCTCGTAATTCTGAGAAAAAGAATTGTGAGATATAAAGTCAGAATATCGTGATTATAAACTCCACAAACCATAAAAAGTCGTAATTATTTAGTGGTGGAAACAAGCTTCCATATAATGGTGAAAGGAGGAAAGCATTGGATTTTTTTTTTTCTCATTTGGCTTTTAAAAGCTAAAGACTTTTGATTTGACTGAGGGTTTTAATTTAAGCTTGTGTCGATAATCAGATTTTTATTAAGTCGTTTGAACTTAGGTTACGGGCTAAGATGTACATGTAGGGCAGATTAAGTAATTGTTTTATAGTAATTATGCAGTTTTCTAATGCATGATTTATTTTTTCAGATGGTCCTATTGCTGGCTCTTGAAATTAATTTCAAATTGTCTGACTAACCTTGGTTCTAAGTGAGGGTGTGATCTTGTAAATGTTGGTATCAGATGTGTGTGTGTGTGTGTGTATGAATGGTGTGCGTAGGTTTGTGTTTTGTAAGATTACTTATGTCTGGCTGTGTGGCTGTTACTGTATGTCTTAATGTATGTCTACACATGCTGGTCTTTTGCATGCGTTTGTTTGTCTGTCTGTGTTTTGCTGGAGAATGCTGTGTTTTTGTGCTTTGCAGCAATGGTACACAGCCACTATGAATCTGCTGGCGACCTGGCTGACTGAACGCATGGACCAACAGCTTCATGTCTATCAACTCAAAATCCTCATCAGGATTGTAAAGGTATTTCTTTCTAACTTACATGGAAGTGTTTATGCTCTGAAGCTGGAGTCATATGATTCTAACCACATTGTCTTGTTCTAGATTTCAATCTGTGATTCAGGTCTTGCTTAGGGATGCGCAATATTGGTCTCACATCGTTTATTGGCAGCGTTTTTTCATTTAGGTCTATTGGATATTCGCTGTATTATATTAGATATTAAATTATGCATGCTCTTTTCCCATGTTTTTACATTTAGATTACCTTTGCTGCCATCTCACTGAAGTTAAGCTTAATATTAGCTTAATAACACTGCAAATCTCAACATGCAACATCCATTTTTCATACTGTACATTACAGTATTGTGCTTCCTAAATTCACTTGCAGCTCTTAAAATTATTGATTTGAAATTAATTTAGACAAAATTGTACAGCATATATGTGCAATATGAGGCAAAATTGGTACCATATAGTTTATTGCCCTTTTATTTTTTTTAATTTAGGTCTATTGGAAATTCACTAGGTTATATTAAATATTAAATTATGCATGCTCATTTCCCATATTTTTAAATTAGCTCTAACACTCAAAGTTAAGCTCAGTAGTAGTAATTTAATAACACTGCAAATCTCAACATAAACATCCATTTTTCATGCAGTACATTATAATGTTGTGCGTCCTAAATTCACTTGCAGCATTTAAAATGATTTATTCGAAATTAATTTAGACACTGTATCTGTACCATATTGTTTTTTGGCTGAGTTTTAAATTTAGGTCTATTGAATATGCATTATATTATATTAAAAAATCAAATTATGCATGCTCATTTCCTCCATTTTTAGATGCCGTCTTCTAAGTTAATCTAATAGTAATTTAACGACACTGCAAATCCATTTTTCATACTGTACGTTATAATGTTGTGCTTCCTAAATTCACTTGCAGCATTTAAAATGATTTATTTTAAATGAATTAAAAATAGTATCGAATTTTAATTTCAGCTATTTTTTGGTACTGACTAGAATTTTAATATCTTGCATCCCTATTCTTGCTATTTTTTCCTGGTATTGTTTGACATAAGTCTAATAGTATGTACTGGGGGAAAACATAGTGCTTGAGAAGGTACTGATATCTCTCATTCTTGTAGAAAAAATACCGAGATTTTAGGCTGCAAGGCGTTCTCGACTCTACACTGAACAGCAAGTCATACGACACGGTACGGAACCGGCTGACCCTGGAGGAAGCCACCGCCTCTGTCAGGGAGGGGGGCATGCAGGGCATCTCGATGAAGGACAGCGACGAGGAAGACGAGGAGGATGATTAGAGCATCGAGCCATCCGGTGCCACCCACCACCCTGAACCTGACCCATCTATCCAATCCAACCCTACCCTACCCAACCCCAACACTTTAAACTTAGCCTGATAACGTAAGATGCATGTAACAACTCTGATTACCCAGTTAGCCACTCTAGGATTTCCCCCATCAGCTCGAATTGCCCACAAACGAAGCTAAAAAAAAAAACAATAAAAATCAAATAATTGTACTAAAGAGTAAAAAGAACGTTGCAAAGACCATGATTGGCAATTTTAGCTGTGTCATATCATAATAAAGAACAACAAACTAGCACCAATTTTTCAACTCATTTATTTGAGGAATTTGTTTCTATGTGTTCCTAAGCAATATGGAGTACCATTTGTTTGATAATGTCGAGTGAGATTATTAGGTGTGTCCCTGTCCAATGCGATAACATATATGGCGCTTCTTTGACGTACTCTTACATACATTAATGGTACATTGTTGTGAAGATGAGTGTATGGACCCTTTACTTTGTCTTGTCTGTTTTTAAAGTGGATGCCAACTGCTTCAAAACTAAAAATGAACCTCTGTATTTAAGTTCAAAACTGTTAACTGTAAATGTCTTCTGTGTCTGCACACTTCCATTGTACCTTTTTCCTTATTTGTGTCGAGGCTCTGTGGCCCTATGTTGCAAATATCCAACTAGCCATTGTCTCACAGGCATCTTAAAATGAAAATGAATTGGTATTCTAGAAATGCAATATTGTCATACCTCCATTTTGATATCTCATTGGAGACGTCTTTTAATTAGATGTCAGAAATGACAACAAAAATGGCTATATTTTTGGTTCGGTTTCACTTTTACAGAGGATCTCTCTCTCTCTCTCTCTCTCTCTCTATCTCTCTTTTTTAAGTTTA